>NC_057805.1:505765508-506065508 GCF_018294505.1 Triticum aestivum | reverse complement strand
TGGCGGCTTATGTCGAGGCGGATAATGAGCAGGCGCGTCAAGATGCTCTTGACTTGTTGGACGAACAACGTGACGTAGCAGCAGCTCGCTCGGCGATTTACCAACAAGACCTGCGCCGCTATCACAGCCGCCGGGTTAAGTCCAGGACCTTTCAGGAGGGTGACTTGGTGCTCCGGCTCATCCAAGATCAAACAGATGCACATAAGCTATCCCCACCTTGGGAAGGGCCCTTTGTGGTCAGCAAGAACTTGCACAACGGGTCATACTACCTCATCGATGTTCGAGAGCACAAAGATTCACGTAAGTCGGAGGAGGAGACCCTAACCCTTAAACAACTCTTAAGGTCATTTGGGGGCTTCATGTTCAAACATAGGTCGTATTCAAACCAAAGAGAACATAGCTGTTGGTACCCTCTTGATCGGCAACGCCAAAGCCATGGGGGGCTATATGATCGCATTCGAATCTTAGCTTGACCCCTTTGGGACGGTTCTCTGGTCGTATTCGAATCAGAGGCCTCTAAATTTTTGAGTTCTCTTTGTTGCAAACAAGTTCTTTTGATCATATCAAAGGTGTTCAAGGGTGGTTCTTATTCCACCGGCATAACCTTGATTAATAACGTTGATAGCACATAATAAGCATTATATGTGCTGGTGAACCGGAGTTGAGTTCTTAACCTCATTATTCGGGTTACATAAACCGGAAGTATACTTGAAGGCTCGCAGGTATGTTGTTATGGTTATCTCAAAGATGTAATTGAGAACCGGTTTATTATGACTTTGATTCATATTCCGGGTTATATGTACGATATATGACTCTCCATGCGGTGAGCCGCCTAGGGACTTGTGATTTGTTTTCTATGCAGGACAATTAAAGACAGCTCTTTGAAACTTAAGGAAAGCAGAGGATCAAACATAATCCGAAAAAATATAGAAGAGCGGCTTAAACAGTATTGAGCGCTACACACGTGCACGATGGCACGGCAAAATTAAGTGCTTATCCTACTCTATTACATGACTCCCCGAGTCCAAAAGGTGAGGCATTGTTTTTAAAGACATAACCATGAGCCGCCTAAGAGATCAAAGGTGCTGTTGGGCTGAAGCTTCCGGTTCATCCCTCTTCGCTCCTCCGGCTGTTTCCATGTCCTGGAAGGTTGATGATTTCCAGTAAATGCCACTCAAGGCTTCAAATTGAGCTTCATCATCAATTAACCCGGCCGGGTCAACTTCAGGGGCGAAGGTATGCTTACGAGTCGGAGGAATCAGGCTGACTGCTTCATAACGAGGTGTTGGGATCCTCTGATTCTCCGCGTCATAGCCCGGTTGATATTTGGTAAGGTCTGTGTCATTACCAATCAAAGTGGACACAGGGCGTACGCTCTTCACGCAAGCGGCGAAGTCCTTCTGGTCAAAGTGAGTGCCATCTTCCTTCAAGCTAGGATACCCAAGGGCGATGTCGGCTGGGTCTAGCTCCGGTAGAAACGCCTTGGCCCGGCTTAGAGCGGCTATGGCTCCGGCTCTTGCAGAAGCACGTCTTAACTCTTGGAAGCGTTGAGGAAGCACGGCAAGCCGCCTGAGTACATCCGCCAGATGAGTGGGAACTTCGTTTGACAGAGCCACAACGGCTAAGGCACATTGTGACCCAGTGTAAAGTTGCTCTACCAAGGTATAAACCGCCTTCAGTTTGGTCAGCACGTTCTGGTTGAGATTGGAACTCCTGGGACCTGCATTACAAAGTCAGGTGAGCTGATGGCAATTGAGATACTTATGGGAAATGAACGATGTAAACTAGCTAGAAACTTACAGAGTAACTTACCAAAGATTGCGGAGACCATCTGAGATACATGGCGTTTTAAGCCGGATAGCTCGGCGGTTCTTTCAGTAAGAGTGGCCTCCGCTTGTTCGGCCCGGCTGAGCAAAGCAGTTTTTTCATCCGCCCAGGCTTTTCTTTCGGCTTCAAACTTTTCTTCAGTTTCTCTTGTGCAGATACACTGAATTCAAATTTGGAGTTGGCCTTTTGGGTTTCACTTTCCTGAGTCTTCAGGCGGTTCTTTAGATCAGAGATTTCCGATTCAAATTTCTTACAGACGGCCTGTACAAATTCCGGGTTACAGTTAGGGTGATTATAATGCAACATTAAGTCCCAAGCACTTTGCAAGCAAAGACACTTGGCACTTGGGGGCTAATGTATGCTGAAGAGCTCTATTTACAGTGCCGGTTCATGAAAATAAGTCCCAAGCACTTTGCAGGCAAAGGTACTTGGCACTTGGGGGCTAATGCGTAAAGCTGCTCAACTACTTGATTAAAACAAGGTAAGGACCGGTTCAACTATGCTGTTTAAACCGGCCCTCGAGTGTTACCAGATAAGCCGGTTTTCTTGCAGTGATTACTAAGCCGGTATTAAGTCTACAACATATTTCATCATAAGTAATAGACTTGGGGGCTGGCATGGTAAGGATAACTATGGAGTAAGCAAGAGAGTCATACCTCAGACTTTTGCTGTATTTGCTTCACCATATCAATTTCCAGGTCCCGGCTGTTGTGCACTTGATTAATATAGCCAGAGACAATATCTCCAATGCTCAGATTAGCATAATCAGTGATGTCCAGCCTGGCCCTGCGGCGTTCCAGAAGTTCTTCCTTGGCAGAGCATCTAGCCAACACGGTGGGTCTTCCCGGTTCGACAAACTCGGTCCGGGTGATTACAACGTCCGGATCATCTGGATGAGCCGGGCTGGGGATCTCCGGGTTATCAGAACCTTCCATAACTTGTTCATCAGATGGAGCAGTGGCGGTTTCAGGAGCTGGTGCAGACGGCGGCTCATGAGCAGAAGCATCAGGTTCAGTCAGGACCGGCTCTTCGGCCGGCTTATTTTTCTTCGCCCTCTTGCTGGGCTTTACTTGTACACTGAAAGTCAAAGGGTTAGTGCAAAAACATGAGTAAGATAAGCACAAAATAAGCTGATCATCATTACCCGGGTGCGGTTTTGAAAGCCAGCAAGCTAGACTGCATTGAGTCGCCGGAGGAAGGTGAAGTTCCCTAGTAGTTTGAATAAGAAGAATTGAGTGGTTGACGAGTGACGCCCGCCAAAGGATGAAAAGGATATAAGTCGGAGATAACCTCAGTCCGGCGCTTCCTTGATGCTTCGGGTAAGCCGGAGGAGAGGTCTGCATCCTTGTTGGTCCAGGTCTGCCTCCGACTCTCATAAATCTGTCGCTTCAAAAGAAATTGAGGATCTTGATAAGCTAAAGGATGTGAAAATCTTACTTTCCGGGTCACTCTTCGGACTTTCTGTCTTGGCAAAGGCTCGGAGTCGGAGGAAATTATAGTTACCTCTTCAATCACTTCATGACTCGCTCCGGTGTCCTCCTGCTGATAATCCATGTCAATAAGATGGTTAAGAAAGGAGCTTAAAGAGTCAAGGGCTACCTCTGACTCGGAGGTGTCTTCCAGGTGAAGCAGGTCCGAGGCGCTAGGTTTACTCCCCTTCTTACGGGGAGCGGCTCTCCTGGCGGCTTTCTTAACCTTTCTGGCTTTCTTGGCAGCTTCATGGTCATACTTGACCTTCCAGAATTTATCATTAGCCTGTAAAATACAACAAAGGTTTTTGAAGTTAAGACGAAATCGTTAAAATGGAAGGTGAGGTGTTCAGGTCAATAGTTTACCGCTGGGGCCGGGTTAGCCTTGCGGAAAGGACTTAAGCCTGTTCTCCCGCAATCCGCCAGGCTCTCGTTCAGAAGAGATATGGTCATGTCATCAATGACGTCCTCAGGTAAGTCGTTGGGACTGTGCCGAAGAGGATCATCCTTCCGGCCCGTATAATCGCACATTAAGCCGGGGCGGCGGCTTAAAGGAATCACCCGCCAGGCAATCCAGACCCGGACCAGATCAATGCCATTCAGGTCGTTCCCCAGAACAGCTCTGATCTTGTTAATGGTGGGAGTAAGTGGCTGACGTTCAGCTTGAGATAGTTTATCTGGCAAGGGGTGATTTGATTCCAGACGCAGGGCGCGAAAGCCGGGCAGAGGATTCTCATCAGCCGGAGAAGTGTCTTGGCAGTAGAACCATGTCTGGTTCCAGTCTTTCGGGTGGCTTGGCGGCTCAGCATAAGGAAAGAGACAATCTCTCCGTCGTTGGATTGAGATTCCACCGAGCTCCAGGCTGGGCCCATTGGCACATTCATTTTGGCGGTTCAGATAGAATAACTCTCTAAAGAGTAGCAAGCTGGGCTCTTCTCCAAGGTACACCTCACAGAACACTTGGAAGTTACAAATGTTTGACACGGAATTGGGTCCAATGTCTTGAGGTCGCAGGTCGAAAAAGTGCAGAACATCTCTGAAGAATTTTGAGCCGGGAGGAGCAAAGCCTCGGCTCATGTGATCAGCAAATATGACAATCTCTCCGTCCTTGGGTTAAGGTCTCTCTTCAGACGGGTCAGGAGCACGATATGACATGACCTCTTTCTTGGGCAGGTAACCCGTTTTCACGAAGTCAGCTAAGGTGCTATCGGTGACGTTAGATCTAACCCAGTTGCATGTAATGGGCGCCTTGGGAGCCTTGGGCGGCATTGTGAAGGATGGAAGCCTATGACAAAATAAAATTTCCGGTTCAAATTTAAGCCGGAGGAAAGTTTCATTTTAGTATTTAAGGTGGCGGCTTATGAAGGGGCCTAATGATATATCTCTAATTGTATCAGTTTATTTAAGCCGCTATGGATATCATGAGCAATTAAGTTATTTGAATCTATTATGAATGAGCCGGAATATTCATGAAGCATTGCCTTTTTTAAAGCCGGAGATATGAGCCGCCATAGCTAACAGATGCAATTTTTGCCTAAGTGTTGCACAAACAAGTTTCACAGATTGCAGTGATTATTTTGGATCAAATGGTCGTCTGGAGAAGAAATTTCCTAGACCTAAAAACTGGTACAGAGAAGCTCATAAGCTCCAGTGAGGTCTTTTTGCAAGTAAAAGGGGTCTACTAGTGTTGAAAATGGGTGCGAAACAACTACCGCAGGAGGTCTGTACTGTTTTTCGAATCAAAAGAAATCGCGGTGGAAGAACTATGAAGGAACTGAGATGAACTACGAAGAACACGGAGAAAGCGCGGAACCCTAATGCGGATCTGACGTTCGAGAAGAAGAAGACTTACGGTTGCAGGTTCACTGCGGAGAGTCGCCGCCGTTCTCTGGACCAGCTCAGGTTGATGCAGCGGCCGAGGCTGAGGAAGACGAGAGGCGCGGCGGCGGCGGCGGAGCTCGGGTTCTGGGGCGTTGAGAGGAGGTAGACGATGGAAAGGGAAGAGTGAGAGAGGACCCGGTCGGGCCTATTTATAAGGGACGGCTGATGAGTGGGCGCGAGAAACGAGGAGGCTGAAGACATGATTATCCAGCTGCAGAGGCGCCTCGATTTTCGGGATAGTTATTAAGATAAGGATCCGTTGAGATACGTTGGACAGAACGTGCGTTAATGGCGGATGACGTCACGGCGGGTTACCAAGAATCCAGAAGATGACGTCATGGCGGGTTATAACCTTTGCGCAAACAGAAGCCGGAAGATTTTTTCTTAAGGTATTGAAGATTGACATGAACCGGTTCAAATCAATCTGGGGCCTAATGTTGAGGATATAGCTACTGGTGTAACCCGCCCAAGATGGGCCGGGTTACGTTGCGACAGCTCTTCATTCAGAAGCCCAAGGACAGGTTAAGGATGGCGGTTTAGTAATAGGTCTAAGGCCCAGAGGCGACTTAAGGCCCGTAGTGGTAAACCGTCGTTGTGGCATGACTTGTAGTGTAAGGCAAGAATAGTTAAGAGTCCAAGCCGGACACAGTTTATGAGCCGGCCGGGACTCTGAGAACCGCTGGGCGTTAACCTTTCTATATAAAGGGACGACCCGGCGGCGGTTCAGGACAAGTAACATCAGATCGATAGCCAGGCATAGCGGTTTAGCTCCCTGGTCATCGAAACCCCAAGTAATTCCACCTCAACTGGAGTAGGCTTTTACCTTCACCGTAAGGGGCCGAACCAGTATAACCTTCGTGTCATTTGTCCCGTTTAACCCCTTTAAGCTTCCTAGCTGCGATGGCTCCACCACTAAGTCCTTGCATGAGGACATCTGCCGTGACAATTCCACGACAGTATCCAAGGCCTGCTGAGAGCTCCACCTACATTGTTGCTCATTGACCACCTCTTTCAGCTTCTTTGATGTACGACGCCGCCACATCCAGGCTGCGTACATGTGTCATTGTATGTGCATACACATTTAAGGAACAATAGTGCAAAAAGGTTATGAGAACGAATTTGTAAATTGTATGTCATGATATGATTTTACCTGCTAAGGTAACCCTGGAAGAGTTATATCCCTCCCCCCCCCCCCCCCCCAGTTCCGTCTTTGGATCACGATGTACACAATCACACATAATAAAGCCTTTTGGATTTCGAAATTATATTACAAAATCATGTACCGTAAGACCAATTGTGGATTTTCTTCAATCTTTTTCATTCGGTTTGGCAGAGTGTGTGACAAGGCAATGATTTTCCTAATCATTCATAACACTTTGTAACCACAATGTTAACGAATCGGCTACAACATATTTGCTTGTAGTTCGTCATTTTTTCCCACTATATACCTCGACATGACAAGACTTCAAAAGAAGTTCACCTCTAGGAATGGTTCCGATAGTGGTTTAATGTGTGGCACCATGATGTTTTCACGTACCTTTTGGTCATGCTTTGCTATCTTACTACATGATATTTTCATCTGTGTGCTTTTCTTAATTGGTGCTGGGGCAACAAGGTAACGAAGTAAAAACATTGTCATTGTCCGGTCTAACCCACTTGGGTCAGGCCTAGGCTTTCACCCCGGAGTTCAAGACCGGGTGCTCGAGTAGCACTGTCACTCATGTGTTGTCACCACCACTTTTTTACGATCCCCGCAACTACATTCAATGTGTGACCGCCGCCGCTACACAAACATCACTCTATGTCAAACCGTCATCCATAATTTACATCTCACAGCTAAGTTAACCACCGAATCTGGAGGGAGGAACCCTAATGAAAACCTTTTTGTGGCCACCGTCCGCCACAAGTTCGGCATGCAGCACCACTAGGGGCGCCGGCCACGGTCACCTGCACACGGGATGGCGACCCCAATCTTACGCTAGATCTGGGCAGGGGCGGCTCCAGACTGCGCTCCCCGTCCATGTGTGGGACGAGATAGCCCTTGGCCCTCCTGGTCTTGTCCACCCCGCCCTTGGCAGGCGAGCAGACCAACAGCTATGGAGGAGCAGCGCTCGATGGCATTACATCTGGCTAGGGTTGAAGAAGCATGAAGGGATGAGCCATGGAGGAAGAAGACGACCCCGCCGCCACCCGTAGTCGCACAGGGCTTTGCCCGGTAACTCCGGCCGGCAGCAGCCGGGAAGAGGAGCGTGGAGGAGGTGGCCTGGTGACGAAAGCTGGAGGCGCCGCCCGTGTCGCCTAGAAAGAGCGGCGCAGGGGCCTCAGACCAGTTTTGCAAGGAAATCCATGTATTCTTACTTGTGGATGTCCAAATTCAGAGCAGGAGTTTTACAAGATGAACAAAATAATTGTTGCAAGCTGCAAACAAAAGTGGTGCTTCGTCATTATTAGCTAGTTGTGCTCTTTGTTTTCCATTTCTTAGATACTAGCAGCTTTTGCTGTTGTGTTGTTTGTTGCTTTCCCCTAAGCCCCATTGTATCCCCTAAAAAAAAGAAAAAAAAGGAAGCCCCATTGTATCCTTTCGCATGTTGTGGTTCGTGGATGCGTTGTAATTCCTGGCCTGTTGATGACTTTGTTAAATCAAAGCCGAGCTCATCTCGAGCCTTTTATCTAAAAATCCAAAAACAAAAGGACTACTCCATCAACGGTGACACTTAGATATTTCCTGACATTCATAATATGGCACTGGCAGAAGAACGAACTTAATTAATCGAGGAAAGCAATACATTCCAAGAAACTAGATGCATGTGGCCCGCTGATTATGATATTTCATGTGATGAGGACGACTATGCCAATGGCCAGTGAAAATATATGTCCATCGAACACCAAGAAATTAACCCTGTTAATTACCATTCGCCACTTAAATATTCGGAATACGCTCGCCAAGTAGAAACCACACTGTTGAGTTATACTCCGGCCGTAATGAGAAGAAGCGTACGTGTTCTTAGTTCTTGCAGGGTTGGGGTAGTGTTCTTTTGGGATGAGGGACGCGAGCTTCTGGCAGAGAGCCTTTATGCGCTGCCTCCTCTCCTTCTCCGAGTCCTTCTTCTCCAGATGTACCGCCACCGTCACAGTCGCTCTGCTCCTCCTCCCGCCCCTCGCCCACTTCGCCTTCACCTCCATCTAGCTCACGAGGTACAAGAGATGAGCATGCAGCCGGTCCCAATGGGTGTGGATCGAAATGCAACCAACGTGAAGAAGAACAAGATACCGAGTTAAGACCCCGCAGGCAGCTGCTAGCTTCATGCAGTAGGAGAAGCATGTGATGGAGGAAGAAGAAACAGTGCGCGCGTGGCATGGTTTGACTGGGTGTGTACGGATAAGGACCGGTCATGGGAGTATGGGAAATCTGCTACTACGTACGTAGCTATTTTAATTTTAACGGTGTACAAATGAGGTAGTATATGTGGCCACAGAAGTGCAATGCAGTAAGGTACACATGCTACTCCACGAATATCAAGGGTTGCTGTCTATACGTGCTGACTGGACCAGTGACAGCAGCTTATATAGGGTGATGGGCGAACTCATAGTTATGGGTAATGGGCCATACATGGAACACTATTGAGTGCTGATGCCCCCCACCCCATAAAAATGCAGTAAGTATTTTCTCAGAAAACAGTGGAGTAAGCAATGGAAACCCACCGCACGGAATGTAGTAGCTAGATACTCTATATACCCACATGTGGAGAATAGAAAATATGTTTTCTAATTCAATATTTCTGTCTGTCACATTTGCTTACCATCAACTAGATGAGGTACCACCGCAGCAAATTGTCTGTTGGGCTTGGACCATTTCGACGAGGACCACTTGCTAGCTAGCACGTCAATTCCAATATTTGGAAGTATTAGAAACGTCAACCAAACTTATTATCTAGGCTTGTGAAGATCCACCATATATAAGGATTTGTTTCCCTTAATGTTTTTCTCCCGGTGAAGCTAGCTCGTGGACAGAGTAATGCTACTACCGTGGATGGGCTTGATGCATAGCCTGCTTCTGATAGCGCCAGCACAGAGCAGCATATGCGTAGCGTTGGTGACGCAAGCAAGAGCGACGCATGCACCAAGTGTAGGAGTCACAACTCAGTTTATATTAGCTACTTCTGGGCTATATCTATGTACCCAGTGATACCAATTTGGGCTTGGTCTGCTTGCGACAAATTCGTCTCCTCTCTTTTGCAGCCAGCCGCAGAAGGAGTATGTATAGTACTCTCTCCGTTATATAATGTACGATGTTTTTTGATATTAAAAAATGGCTTACATTATGGGATGGAGGGAGTATGAAATTACTCTTTCTACATATCTTCTTTTTTTAATAAAATATAAGGGGCATAATTGTTTTTACAAGGTAAACTTTTCTATGTCTGACTTAAGTTTATAGAAATAATGTGAATATCTACTATACCAAATCAGTATTATTATTATTATTTTCCATCACCAAATCAGTATTATTAGATTGTCAGAAGATATACTTTCGTAACTTTTATATTAAGTATTGTAGATATGGATATATTTTTTATATTTTAGTCAAGTTTTACAAAGTTTGACTTTTATTACAGTTCACATCCTTTATATTTGGAACAGAGAGCGGGAGCACCTGGTATCATTATAACTATTTTGCAAACTACTTTATGTCACATATCTTCTACTGAATTGTATGTCACTGATTGCATTTTTTTTGTTGGTAGCTTACCAAGCTGGCCGCTTGGTTACTGAACTTTATGTCGCATGTATGCACCATGCATCATGATGCATGCGTCTTGTATCCACACGAGGTAAGATCATGAGAACTATATGATCATGGCCGAGGTAGATTGGACCATGACGCGGGCCTGCTCCACTATAAGGTGGCAGCAATTGGATGCTAGGAAGTGCTACCGAAAGCCTAAGTGTGGTCGTGTAACCCACCCGGGCCATGGGCGGGCGTGCCCGGTGGCTGTTTCAGGCTTGTCCGCGGTGCCGGCATGGATTCTCTCTAGAGGTTGATGCTAGCTCTTTTGTGCACCCTTCATGGCACAGAAGCGGAACAAGAGATGGATATATGGTGCCCAAGGATTAAGTAACACGTCATACATACTTGCTTTTTGAATTCGCACAAGTATCTAAACAGTTTTTGGCATCTATAGAATCATTACTCATACTCATGTACTACCTTCGTCCTAGTTTATTGGCCATAGATTGAACTAATAAAATGTTAATGCATGTCACCAAAAATTATATCATTAGATTCGTATTTGAACGTACTTTCCGATGGTATAATTTTTTATGACATGCATTGACATTTTGTTACTTAAATATATGGTCAAAATCTCCTATATCAATAAGCTCCATGGGGTAACCCAGGAGTGATCGAGGCGATCGATTTCGCTCAGTGGCCTCGATTTTGACTGGGTCAGCCGCGCTCGGTGAACCCCTTTGGTCGGCCTGCTGGGGGTGTGGGCCTGGGTTTTTTCTGATCAAGCCAGGCGTCGTGGCGACTTGGAAGCGCTCGTGGGATACGTGTTGCGTGGCTGCCTCCCCTCGGTTGTTTATAGTGGAGAGCGCGCAATCTAGAGAGAGGGTATTTGGCCACCATCACTGGACCTAGTTATATACCATATCTTCATGAACAAACTAACCGCATAGACCACAGGTCGAACTGATGCTCTTAGCTCCATGATTAAGTTGTAACCGAGACTCGATAAAACGGCTAACGGGGTCGTAAAGCAGTTTCAGAATGAATAGGGCGCACTTACATGAGAATTAGCAGATCGGGCAAGAAGATGAGACGTGCAAGCCTCCGGGGGACGCGGATGGGGCAAAGAGATGAGAGGTGTATAAAAGAAGAAAACTGTAAAACACTGCTAGAAAAGAAGTACCTACATGTATTAGAGGGCACTTTAATCTCCTCTTCCGGAGAAGCAGTGGCGGAGCTTGATAAAGTCTGTTGAGAGGGCTAATAAGAGTTCAGGGGGCCAAGAAGACAAGTTGTGGTACACACTTAAGAGTTTCCATAGAGTGGGGGTGGGGGGGGGGGGGGGGGCATGGCCCCATGAAGCTCCGCTCCCTCCGTAAAATAGTGATCTAAACACTCTTATATTTCTTTACAGAGTACGTGATTAACTTCAAACTGATACTCAATAAAATGGCTAACGTGGTTGTAGCACGTAACTGAAAGCTTGCGAATAGTTTTTGAAGGTAAATACTAGTTTGACACTATATTCGAAGGGGGCTAATAAACCAGGACGGAGGTAGTATGCCGTGAATTTTTTGGCTAATACGAAACAAAGAGGAGAGAAAGACAGATAAGAGAAAGGACTTCTGAGAGTCGGATTAAGAAACAAGCTCGTTGCATTTTACACCATCAAATTTAATACAGCTCTTCATGCTCACAGTTGGTTTTAAACACATTTTTAGTAATAGGTATCATCCGTGTGACGGGTAATCACGTGACTATGTCACTTTCTAGTAGGTTAACTAGCTAATTTATTACCTTTGGAAAACAGGAAAACTAGCAGCAAGAGAAAGGACTAACGTGAACAGCTGTGTGGACTCACGTGTGTGTGAACAGCTGTGTGATAATATTAAGGTTTTTCACCGTCAAAGCTATATGGCACTGACATAGCTAAATTCAGTATCGAAGAAGCTGGCATTGAGCAATGGTTTATATAGAGTTTCAGTTTAGAAAAAGCAACTTGCCTGTTTTCAAAAAAAGAAAAAATGGTTCGAAACTTAAACGTACTATAGCATTCTCAGTTTCTTTATTCTCGCACAGCTCACAAATGATCATGTTATTTTATGAAAATTTACATGCGCACGCTTCTAACCAATACCGATATCCATGGTATGTTTCAGATTTCTTTTTCAAAACATACAGCTGCATTTTGTTATAAGTTTTAGAAAGTGAGTACCGATGTACCTAGGTTCCGAATATTTGATCTAATATAATTATCGGTCATCAGAAATTACAAGGGGCAAGACAGGATCAAGATTCAGTGCAAGTTGGGAGTGTGACCTCAGCAATTTCATGAAACCCATCCAAACATCGATGTAGTAATTAAGTGGCTTGGAAAATCACCCCACAAAATGAAGTAATTGGGCAACCACAGGAAGAAAATATGTCTTCCAATCACAGTTTGTTCACTCAAAATATTCCAGGGGGAGACAACCAGAAAGTGAAATAATAGTTCGTGTACCATGTGGAGGCTGTTGTTCCTCAATGTATCTGTGACTACCACATAAACTCTAAGGCGCCACTTTGATCAGTCACAAGGAAATAATGCATGATACATTTTGTTTGAAGGACAACAGAGATTTGTAACAAGGAAAACAATGTAGTTACATATTTATTTCGTGCAAGTTTTTTATGCCAGATGGAATCATGATATAGGTAGTTAGGCACAAAATAGTACTTCCTCTAATCCAGAATATATGTCATATTTTGTTCATTAGGAAATATTTTGACCAACCATGGCTAGCTAAGCATTTTTTCGGTCAAGCTAGCTAAGTACTCCCTCCCTCCTGGTTTATTAGGCTCCTTAGTATTTAGTGTCAAATTTTACTATAAAGTTAGCTAATAAAATATAAACTATATGTCATGAAAATTATATGGCGGGAATCCTCTTTCAAATACAAATCCAGTGACGTACTTTTTGTGGCTTATAATTCACATGTTAGTTATATAGATGGTCAAAGTTTGACCTCAAATACTTACAAAGGGGCCCAATAAACCCGGATAGAGGAAGTTGTTACCTATTGTTGATTATATGTGGTTCGTGCTAAAGGACATTATTTGGAAAGGGATTGTGTGTTGTATTCTGCCCCCTCCCCTCCCTCTTGTCGCCCCGCTCGGGCGACCCGAGGGGCGAAACCCCACCCCCGCCGCCTCCCTCCCCTGCTCGCCCTTCCCTCGCCGCCACCAGAGACTGCTGACGCCGAGCAAGCTTGGCGCGCCGTCGATGAAGGTGGCGGCGGGGCCCTCGCCGCCTCGCCTCGTCCGTGGGGGGCCTCTGGATCTGGGGCGGCGGCCCCGGCTGGTGAGGCGTCGCCGGCTTCGGCATCCGGTGGCGCGGGCGCAGGTCGGCGGTTCTCGGCCGTGTGGACGGCAAGATCCCCGAAGAATGCGGGCCAGCGCGCGGCGGCGGCGTTTGCTCCAGCTGCAACAGATCTGGCCGCCCCCACTGCCCTTCTTCTCCAGCAAGCTCCTCCCCTCCTCAGATCCGGCCTGCCTCGTCGAGGGGCCCCGGTCTGCTCGGGTGGGAGTGGGTGTCCGGATGTAGGACCGGGGGAAACCTCAGCCAGCCATGCCGGCGGCGACGGCGGCGACGCCCGCGGGCGCCCCGCACCTTCCCGGAGGCGCCGTTCAGGTCTTGCTCCCCATCCCCCTCCCCTTTGTCTCCCGGGAGAAATCCTCAATTTTGTTGGGCAGCGGCGACGCCCTTGGCGCTGTAACCTTCTTGAAGGCGCTGTTGTGGGAACAAAGATGGGTTGTGGGCTTCGTTGTGGTGTAGGTGGAGTGTGTCGGCGGCGGCAGCGTGCGTCCAGCGGTGGCGGTGTCTTCCTGGGTGCTGGGTCAAGTTCTTATGGTGCTCTTCGCCGGGCTGCAGTTTATTCCTCCGGTGCCCTTGGATCTTCCAGGACGGGAGGGGATAGGGTTCCCCTCCGACGGTGGCTGCACTTCAGCTCGTCGAGCGAGCCAAAGCTTCCATTTTGGTCTTGGCCCTTGCTGTTGCCCATTTGTGCATTCTGACCGCTCGCCCTCTTCCAAGTCAGAACTTTGGCATATGGTGTTGCCCTGCTCTAGGTGAGTCTTCGTCGGCATGTCGGGAACGCCTGGTTCCGCCCAAGTGGTTTCTACGAGGCCATCCATCTAGGCTCTAGGGTGAGCATGTCCATCGCTCAACGGTGCGGCGCCTTCGAGCCAGGCGAGGAGGCAGGGGCCTTCTTTGACGATGGATCTGGACGGATGTGTCTTTTTTCAAGCCCAGGTTTTAGCAACGGCGTGCCTTGCATCACCGTCGGTGCACTCTCCTGACCAGGATTTTGCTTTCGCCTTGGTTCTCGGCGTGCATGAGGATAGTGGCATCTCCAAGCTATATGCTTTACGTTAATTTCTATCTTGCTTGTAGTATGTGCTTTGTGAGCTGTTCCCTGGCGCCCCTTAATCTTTGCTGTTTGTTTTCTCTGCTTTAGTTGGTGAGTGGTGTATTTGGAGTTGTAATCCTGGCCGGTTGATGGCTTTGTTAATTCAAAGCCGGGCTCTCCTTGAGCCTTCGTTCCAAAAAAACATTATTTGGAAACAAGGGACAAAGAGTGTATGTGTCACAGTAACTTAAAGATGATGTGGATGTCCTTGGAGTCATTGTAGATATCCTTGCTAGGCATGAGCTTTAAATTTTTCTTCAAGGCCATGTGTGTTCGACACCAAGAATCATATCACAAGCATATCAAAGGGTAGATGAACTGTCATCAACTAGATGAAGTACCACCGCTGCAAATCATTCGCTGGCCTAGACCATTCAACAAGGACACTAGCTAGCATGTCAACAACATTATTTGAAGTGCTAGGGAGAATGGGCCTCCTTTTTTCTGCGACCAGGGAGAATGGGCCTCCTTGATGCAACCCTTTTTTCTATTTCTTTGTTTGAGGGTATGTGTTAGACATGTCAACTCAATCTTATCATGTATACCTAAATAATTTATCACCACTACCTTTATTATCTTAACATGCACACATGCTACCTCATCAAAGGCCACCACAACATGCATGGGAAGAAGCTATTCATTATTAGTTGATCCTCGCTGCTTATATTGATTTCAACATGCAAACATCTCATCTCACCACTCATGCCACGTCACCAAAGGCTCACCTCAACATGCATGGGATTTTTTCCAGTATGTTATGCTACTTATATTCAATTAGTATTTTTAACTATAACATAATACTACCTCTGTAACTTAATATAGGATGTATTTTCTGTTTGTTCATGTATTATTAATCCAAATACTCTTGTTTCATAAACCAAAATTCATCGAAATATATTGCAACTGATTTTCGCAGCAACGTGCGGGGTATCATCTAGTTATTTTATTAGCCTTCTCAAGCATCCACGCCATATATAAGTTATTGTTTTCCTTTTCAAGGTTATGCATGATTGATAACAAGAACCATATCGCAGTCATATTGAAGGATACATAAAATGCCATGGACTAGATAAGATATCACCACCGCAAATCGTTTGATGGCCTTGGACCATTCAACACGGACCACTCGCTTGCACGTCAACCAGTGGCGAAGCCACGCTAAACCTGTGTAGTCGAGCGACTACACAGGATTTTCGGGAGTCAATGACCCCCAGGTCCACATACCACGCGGATGGACAAGCAATTTCCTGATTTTTACAAGATAGGCCCATCTATTTAGGCGTTTGTTTTGGATAACAATTGGCTGGGCATGTATGTAGCAAAAAGAAAGTTCATAATAACCTTGGTCCGCTGGTTGTACTGGCCCGAAATTTTCTCCTTAAACTTCTCTACCTTCCCAATTTCTAGTTCGTGTATCCAAAAAAAAATCTCAATCATGTGCGTCTCACAGGACCATCGACAGCCGCCGTGAGCCGCAACCTCCTCCAGCCGTCCGCCGGTGATCTTTGGTCAGGGCGTGAGCCGTGCGGCATCGACACCTCCAGCTATCCGGCGTTTGCGAGCTACGGGCGACGCACCATCCGGCGTCCTCCGGCATGGATAGATCCAGACTGGATCATGGATTGATCCAGATTGAATCGATCTATAGTTCCCCGTATATTCGTAAGTTCAATCTTTTTAGCATGGTTATTTTCCTTCTCTAACCTCTAGTATTCCTTCTGATGAAGGTAGCTTTGATTTTACCGGTCGCGACTGCAAAAGTGGAGTAAGCATTGAAATATATTTAGCCTCGTTTGCGCAATACAGTAGGCGATGATTTCTTGTCTCGGTACTTATGTTGAAACCGATATATTGCACTATAATAATACTGATGCTATTATACATACATATCAAAAATACTAATATTGCAAAGGCATACTATACCATAATTATGTTTGCAATAAAGTATGTTTTTTATGTTCATTCGTCTGCAAAAAAATTCATTAGAAAAGTTTGACATCACAATGTTTTGACCCTGGCACCGCCACTGACGTCAACTACAATATTTAGAATTATCCCCCCCCCCCCCCCCCCCCCCCCCCCCCCCCCCCCCCCCCCCCCCCCCTGAATGGGTCTACTCGAGGCAACCCTTTCTTGCTATGTTCTTTGTTTGAAATAGAGTTTACAGCAGAAATGCCAACTTAACTTTATTATTATTAGGCTTCTCAAGGTCTACCTAGCAAGCTTATAAAGGTTATTTTCCCTAAAAAAATTGATGGATTGCTTCCGACCAGTCGAGTGGACTTCCTGTTTGTAGGCTTGTAGCCAGTCGATTGTTCTTTCATATTATCTGTTTAATCCAGAATTACATATTTATTCTGCACCAGTCGCACATTTCAAAATATGCAATTGTTTTTATCTGAACTTCTTACTTATAAGTTTGATTTATCTAAATCTGCCCATTCTTATATTTTGCTTGTAGAAGAATGGCGATGCAGTTGTATCCATTCAGCTTTTATTTGTGAAATCGACTGCAATGTTTTGCAGAAAAATATCAGTGGATTGACAGTTATGTGGACCCATTTTCTAGTGGTACGTGAAGCTTGTGGACAGAGTGATCGAGCACATACATACACCCAGGGCCTTGAGGATGCATGTATGTTTGTGGTGACGGAAGCAGGGATGATGCATGCACCAAGTGTAGCCTTCCACTGCTATCGGGCTATGGTACTATGTTGGCCGCTCTCTCTCCGACTGAAGGCCTGTCACAGATATGGATAGATCTATGTATCCATCGCTTTTGTTTCATATGAATATCATTTTATACAACCAATTCAAAAAAAAAGTTAGGTGTTTGCGTGTGCGAGACAGTTTCTCCAAAGAGAATGAAGATGGCATAATCGAACACAATCGAGACCTTCACGGTCATTACAATGCGTTATCTTGGCAAATAACATTTGTTGGCTTCTTTAATGCTAATTATAGACTTTCGTTTGAATATTAAATTCTTACAATAAATTATCGATCTGCTATTTTAATAAATTCAAGGCAGTATGTTGCCATGATGTATTTGTGAAAAAAACTGCCAACTGGACCGCCTTAGGTTAAAATTCCAGCTCCGTGCTGGACGCGCGCACGCACACACGCACATAGCCTATTGATACACAAGATTTGGACTTGCCAGTTTGATGTCCATAGCGAATTTTTGGCACGAGGACGTCATGGCTGAGATTTTATCCGTGATGACTTAATTACAAGTTCAACACCACTACCTATTCATCCAAATAATGGGTAGTTCTCTTCAGTGTCCATTTTAGTATGGGTGGTAAATTCTGGTCAAAAAAGTATCACTAGTAGAACAACGACTTTTAGTACCGGTTCGTAAGGACTTTTAGTACCGGTTCTGGAACCGGTACTAAAGAGTGGGGACTAAAGGTCCCCCCCTTTAGTCCCGGTTTAACACGAACCGGGACCAAAGGCCCACCACGTGGCACGAGGCGCACCGTGGTCTGGGGGACCTTTAGTCCCGGTTGGTAAGGATTTTTTTTATTTTTATTTTTGAAATAAAGCAAAAACAGCTAGCCTACTGGGCCGGCACGGCCTGCATACGACTAGAAACCCAATCTCTAATTGGGCCAGGATGCAGGCCCGTACGGCCCAGTAGGCCCCACAGGGCAGAAGACTTGCAATAGGCCCACAAAGGCCTGCTTAGAGAGGAGCTCGACACGGTAGCCGCGGCGGGGCTTATAAACCGGTGCGAGCTCCTCTCAACTAGCGAAGTGGGACTAAACATTGTGCACTGCGGGCAGCGCACCACCTTTAGTACCGGTTGGTGGCTCCAACCGGTACTAAAGACCCCCCCCCCCTTAGTACCGGTTAGAGCCACCATCCCGTACTAAAGGCCACCACCTCTTTAGTACCGGTTCGTGGCACGAACCGGTACTAAAGGTTCGTCACGAACCGGTACTAATGAGCGCCGCCCGCCTGGCCGTTGGAACCGGCATTAATGGTCACATTAGTGTCGGTTCAATACCAAACCGGGACTAATAAGTTTCACATTAGACCCTTTTTTACTAGTGTATGTGTGATAAAATAAATATTTGTACCAATATGAAAACTTGTTTTCTTTTCATTTACATGCATGCATGAATGAAATATCTTATCGTTGCATGGTGCGGTAGGAAGAAGAGGAAAATCGATCAATTTCTTGTGGAAGCAGCTCTGGCACGTAGGTCACGGATAGATAGATGAGTAGATAAGTATCAGACACTAATCTCAGGGATTTTCTCTCTCATGAATCCTGAAGCGGACAGGCGGCCGGCCGATAGATATGGACAGGCGCAGACGGCAGACAGGCCACAACCAAACAACGCTAGCTACCAACGTGACATCGATCTACATCTGCACAAAGGAAGGACCATTGCTCTATCCAATTAATTTAGTTTGTGAGCTAGCTTAGCTATCTTTAGTGTGGTCCGGGAGGCATTTGGATCCTAGCTTTCCAGTTGCTGTTGGCTGCATATATTTGTGTGTCAGCTACCGATATACCACAACAAGAAAAGAAAAAAGTCCAGCTCCCAGAGCCCACAGCCAGCTAGTAGTACTACAAAAAGCTACATGACCTCACCCGATAAGGCATTGTTACTTTTTCCTTTGGGAAATTTCTATTTGTGCCACTACCTATTTTGGATACTAAAGGATACCCTGCGTGTTGCCACGGCCATCGATTGCAATATATTTTGAGTGATTTGATTGTATGAAACATGAATAGTTGGATTAATAATATATGAAATAAAACTAAATATACACATGAGATATTGTAGTTGATTATTGTGTATTTGAAAATGTTTATTGAATTTAGGTGACAAATATAATGGAAAACTTTTCCCATGCATGTTGAGTGGACCTTTGATGAGGTGGATGTGTGGTGAGATGGATGTGTGCATGAGATCAACTAATAATTGAAAAACTTTTTCTCGTGCATATTATGATGGGCCTTTGATGAGGTAGTATATGTGCAGTGTGCATATGAAGACAATAGAGGTAGTGGGGATAAACTCTTTAGTGCCGCGAATGACGACGAGGAGTAGATCTGCAATACCTAATAGATAAAATATGAAACTACTTTTCATGATGGACCAAATGATATAAATTTCATATTGCGAATATTGAAATATTTTTCTAAAAACTCAGTCAAACATGCACTCGTTTGACTATTGAAAAAAGAATACACCTTATATAAAGGAATGGAGGGAGTATATGTTAAGAGAAAAGTATGTTTTTGGTCCCTCAAGTTTCTCAAAATTATAGACTTGGTCCCTCAAGATTTTTTTCGTAGACCTTTGGCCCTTCAAGTCTCAAAACCAGATAAGTTTGGTCCAAAACCACATTTTGAGCTTGTTGACCAGGTTGACCAAGTTTGACCAATGAACAGTAAATTAAAAAAACAAACACACTAAAAAACAGAAATTTTGTGACAACCAATATTCTTGGGTGCGCGCTAGGTGCGGGTAAACTTTTGTGGTCAAATAACATCCGAGGAACTCTAGAAAAAAACAATTTTTGGCTTTTTTGTGAGCAAAATTTGTTTTTTTGCCACAAGCTCCTTGAATGTCGAAATACCACACAAATTTCAGGTTGCCACAAAATTTCATTTAAAAAATTGCTATTTTTTTGAATTTACTGTTCATTGGTCAAAACCGGTCAATGTGGTCAACCCAGTGAACGTGGTCAAAATCTGGTTTTGGATGGAGCTTACATGGTTTCGAGACTTGAAGGACCAAATGTCTACACAAAAATCTTGAGGGACCAAGTCTATATTTTTGGGAAATTTGAGGGACCAAAAACATACTTTTCTCGTATGGTTAATGATGTCTTACCTAGTTCAATGTTGATCCAGTAGAAATGTACTAGATAAATGGGCTGTTCTAGATGATAGATTTGGTGTTAACATAGTACCATGTTTAATGATGAAATGAAGTAGTTTAAATAATTGATTTTTTAGGGCCGGGATAAAGTTTTAGAGGATATGATAGATGAAGAAACGTGTATTCCCCTAGGATTATAAGAAAATGGCATGAGAATACGTTTTTGAATTTTAGGACAGGGGATATGCTAGAGTTGTTAGTTGAATGAGGGGGTTCAGTAGGGAGTTAAATCTTAGGCACCGAACGATGCCTTAATGGGCGTCCAGGGGACTAAACCCTTATTCTTTTATCTACAATTCATCCATCCTATCGACTTGGGTTTGCACGTATCAGATGCTATAATGTTTGTCTAGTTCACTGAAGTTTTGCCTTGACTTTAACCCAAGAAATGTCTAAATCTGCTATGCTCGTGCTGTTTTTACTGAAATTTTAGGGAATATTATTGTAGAATGCGTGCACAAATATCTTCATTTATCTTCTTTTAAAAGTGACAGCAGAATGTCTGAATGTATTGAGACTTTTCTTGCTTGAACCGAGCGGTGCTTGGTTGGCCACGCGAGGCGCCAAAGTGCATGGACCCAAATTAAACGGTGATATGAGCACACGGTTTCAGATTCGATCTGTAATTTATGGGGAAGCAATCCGAAAATAGAAAACCAGCCAATTGCTGGTCGGCAGGCCGCCAGGTGGCATCCGGATATGGTGGCCTCGATCGCCACGTCAGCCCATGCATGCATGCCCCGCTGTCCAGCGACGTAGAACGGACACGTGCACGAGAATAAATATCAGAGAGAGAGAGAGAGATAGAGCAAAGCAGAGCAATGGAGTCCGACATGGAGGTGAGCTTGGATTTCTCTTGGGAGACGCCTAGCTTCTTCGAGCTCTGCGACGCTGATAGGTGAGCTCTGCGACGTAGATATGCTTCTTGATATTGCGGCGACGTTGCCTAGTACTCTTAAGTAACAGTTGGAGTTGGATGGATTCTTGCAGCATGCACCTTCCGGCTGAGGACTCTCTGTCATGTCTGTACGAGGACTCGATGAGCTCGCCGGAGGGCGCCAGCTCGGGGCTGACGAGGAGGTGGGCTGGCAGGAACATGCTCAACGAGAGGGACAGGCGCATGAGGCTCAACGAGAAGCTCTACGCCATTCGCGGCGTCGTTCCAAACATCACTAAGGTTTGATTTACGGACAACTACAGTCTACAGGAAGAGCTGTAGTGTGTGGTGTTTATGCTGCGGTCTAATTTGATCTTGTGCATGCGACGGATGATAGATGGACAAGGCCTCCATCATCCAGGACGCCATCGCCTACATCGAGGAGCTGCAGGAGCAGGAGCGCCAGATTCTCGCCGCCCCCCGAACCGACGGCGGCGCCGCCGTGGTCCAGGCGGATTCGACCGTGGACGACGGCATCGGCTCCCCGCCACGGAAGATTAGGAGGACTACCTCCGCCTCCTCCATGTGTTCCCCGCCACGGAAGATTAGGAGGACTACCCCTGCCACGCATCCCGTCCAAATCCTCGAGGTAATTATGCATTCATCTGTCGCTGAGGGCTGAAAGGGAGTTAGGAATGAGAATGAGGTGAGAGAGATATGTGATAGCAAAGAAAGTGAGAGTGGATGTTTTGCGCTAGGGCTCCATGGAGCCCTTTATTTTCAAACACTCAAAAATCAACATTTTAAGTTTCAAAAAAAATCTGAAAAACATACACAAGTACTTATAGATGTATAGGAGATCTGTGTTAAAATTCATCATGAAATACGTTTTTATATGGCTTGTACAAAAAAATCATGTACTTGTATACTCTATAGACGTGGCGAGCGAGGACATTCCCACCCAACATGTGAAATTGATGGTTATATATCAGAACAAAATCATGTACTTTTATAGACGGTTCTTTCAAAAATGTGAAATTGATTTTTTTTTCCATATTTAGACAGTCGTGTCTCTTTTTTTCACTCAACTACAAACTAGGACATGCCTGTCTCTAAATTATCTCTCCCCTCTTCCTCTCATAATCCATCACTTTTATTTACTTTTGATAATTTAGGATATTCATAACATTAAAACCAAACATTCTTTCGTGATTTGTTTATATATTTGAACTCTAGATGTAAGATCTTGAGAACATGACTCTAGATATAAGATCTTGAGAACATGACCAATTTCCAATATATTTCAAACAAGTTTAATTTAAGTTGTTTCAGTTCAATTTGTGAAATCGATTATTGAAAATATACAAAAAATACGTTTTTCGTACATAAGATCCATATTTTAGTGTGTTTGTGAAGCTGCTTATTTCACTGTGTGGAACTGTTATTTGTGAAATATAACTGAAAGTGAAATATGAAATTAGTTTTTTAAACCGAGTGAAATCAACTTTTTGAAATGAGAAAAAATATGTTACTCTAATGAGTGAAACCAAATTTTAAATGAGAAAAAACAGATTTTTGAAATGCATTAAATATGTTTTTATTGTAGAAATTGATTTTTAAATGGGTCAAATCAATATTTCAAAATGTCTAAATCAGTTTTTGAAATGAGTGAAACTGTTTCTTGAAATGAGTGATATAAATTATCAAATGATTGAAACTAGTTTTTCAAATTCAGCAAAATGAGTTCTTTAAACATGTGAAATTAGTGTTTTGAAATAAGGGGAATCCGCTTTTTGAAAATGAATGAACTATCTAATTAAGTGAGATCAGTATTTAAATATATGAAATATGGTTTTGAAATAAGTGAAATTATTTGTTTGAATTGGGTGAAATAAATTTAAAAAATGAGAGAAATCAATCGAGTGAACTTCTAGTTTTTTAAGAGAATGAAATTGATTGTTTCAAGTCAGTTAAATAAGTTTTTGAATTGAGTTAAATTAGTTTTTTGAAATGACTGGAATGGGCTTTTTGATTTTTTTTTTATTTGGTTAAATTGAGTGAAATTAGTTTCTTTAAGTTAGTGAAATTGGTTTTTTGAAATAATTGTAATATATCCTAAAAAATGAAAAATATTTTTTTATATATGAAAAAACTTTCAGTGTTTGCAAGATGCTTATTTTATTGTGTGAAACTAATATTTGTGAAATTTAACAGAACTGGGAATATAATATTTGTCAATATGGTTATTTTCCCGTGTGTATAACTCAAATAAGTAGGTTCACAAGGTATCATAATTAAGTTTTAGTATTTTTTGGAATAGTGAAACAATTTGAAATCACATTTTGAATTAATGAAACAATTGAAATCGTGTTTTGAATAGTGAAATAATTGAAATCACTTTTTGGACATTTTCTTTTCACCATTTTAATAGTGCAACCTTTGATATCATTATTTGAAACAACAACATTAAATATATTTTAAAACGGTCTCAGTTTTGCATTTTGAAATACCGAAACTATTGAAATCACCTTTTATGAATAGTGAAAAAACTGAAATCACTTTTTGAAATACTCCGCTGGATTCACCGGCGGCTTGCACTGTATTCCATCCTCTGCGTGGCCTCGTCCACCAGCGCCTCGGCGATCGACCTGTGCAGAGATGGTGACACAACGGGTTAAGTACCCCGGAGTACATGATCTGGTTCAAGGAATATGGAATACATACAGTACGTACCTGTGAAGACTGCGTTGCATCCACTGCGTGGCCGCGTCCGTCGGCATGTTGGCCTCACGCGCGTCCGCGCCCGCCGGCGAGTTGGCCGTGGCCGTGTCCGCGTCCGTGCCCGCCGGCGCGTTGGCCCTGCCCGCGTCCGCGCGGCCCCGCGTCTTCCGCCGGCGTGCGTACGTCAAGTCGCCCGTGCTCGGCAGAAGCACCTCGCGTGTGTTCAAGGAGGTCTGCCTCATGGTCGGCTTCTTTGCTGGCATCAAGTCGATCATGCTGGCGTCCATTGCCGTCATGGAGCGCATGCTCAACTTCTACATGGAGCCCGCAATGAAATAATTATCCCGCTATTACTGCAAAAAGGTGAGATTGCACAAGAACATACCATCGTCGGAGTCATCGGAAGCTAGCCAATCATAGTCGTATCCAAGATCACAGGCACTGTCTTCGTTCTCCTCTATTGAGTCCCAATTAGGTGCCGGATGCAAGTCTAGATCAACCATTTTTTTGTTGGCCACGTACTGAAAGAAGGGGGAAATGAAGAAAACCAGGAGGAGTTGACTCATTTTGTACACGAAAACATTTTAAAATCTTCATTGTCTTGGCGCCAAGTCACTTCCCTCCCTTTTTCTGATGGCCGCGCGAACACATGGGTACTCATTTTCGTATAGGAGGCAAGACAATTATTTGCATCCCTGATTTGTTGGGATAAGCGGATTGCATGTGCCATGCAAGGGCGGCAGCATATCTGCATGTAGTGGCCAAATCAGTGGAGACTCACATAATTGATTTCCAACGCTAAACTAATACCAGGGGTAGTATTGTCCCAGATGCTCCAAAAATTGCTACCTTGGTCACCGAGATGGAAAAAATGCACCTTAGATAAAGGAAAGGAGGGAGTAGTTAAACTATTGAAATGCCATTTTGGGCAGTTTTAGTTTCACTTTTACAAATATCTGACAAAAGTTAGGTTGTTGTGTGCATGCCGTTGTATTCATGTGCTTGTTGGCAAGTATGTGTTCGTCACATCGATCTTGGATTCATCACCTGAGCTAGCGTCATTGATATACGGATTCTGCGAATCTACCATGTGAAATAAGAAGAAAATGACGAGAGGGAGAAGGCAACATTTGTGGACCACACACATGAAACATGTATATTAGCAAGTTGGTACTCTAGTTGACTTCGGTTGTTACAATATTTACCTCAAATGTAGTACCAACATAGTATTAACATGCAATCATATTAAGAGAATTAATTGAACAGACACTCCTAATGCAGGGTTTGGTAGGAGAAGTCTAGAATAATTAAATCAAGTAGTAACCAACTCTGAATCTAGTGTTTCTATTGAAAATATCAAGAGGCTTGTAAAGAAGTATTAAAATGCACAAAAAGATAGATATTGTTTTGATTAATTATTTCTAGAGCTTATGTTTATGCATGCACCATGTCTTAGACAATGAGAAGTTTTGAGACATAGGGCAAATGTGGGGCAACTTTATGTAACAACACTGTGAAAATCATATAATTGAATGACCATTAAATAAACATATAACTTGACAAGTTGTGCAGCTGGAGGTGACGCAGGTGGCGGAGGATCTGGCAGTGGTTAACGTGAGACATAGAAAAGTGCAGGAGGCCATGGCGAAGGTGTATGGGGTGCTCGAGTCGCTCTGTCTCAATGTCATCACGGCAAGTGTGACCGTCGTGGCCGACAACATTGTCCACAACATGTTCATCGAGGTAACCACCCATGATTTGCCCCTTTCCATTCTAATTAATTTCTCCTATCGTTCTCTAGATTTCCCAAACGAAATGATTGCTCCTATCTCTTTCATTGAGTTTTCTAGAAATCTTTAGGGTGACATCACCTCCTAATTGATGACGGCATATGGTACGTCAACTATTATCGTAAGACGTGCATTGGGATTCTTGATGTGCTTGGTGAAGGAAAACGGGATAGACTACACTAGCCCAAATAAAAAATATCCTCATAAAACAGATCATGTTGTAGTTCTATATAATGCGGTTACTGTGAAGCTGTTGCAGAAGTAGAGTTAATGTAGAGCATTGGTGAAACGGTAGTCGTACTGCCATCTCCTCCTAACAGTTCCCAAAAATGTTTTATCCAACATTCACGTCCGCAATGCCTCTAGGGTATCCACATCTTTGGGATGGAGCGTCCGTCGCCTAAATTGTTATAACCGGACGTGACACTTTGAGCATGGGAGAAGTGAAGGAGAAGTGAAGGCTGGGAATTCCAAATTTGCTAACCTAAAACACTTGCCTCATTCTTATACTTATATATATGTTTCCGTAATGAAATTCTACAGTGGAGATCCATCATGACTCAATGCTTAGTCTAACTCTGATCGTAACCCAAATTAGGCTCAGACCACTTAAGTGTGATAAACATAGGCTCTTGCATTATTAGATATGATTGGAGTATTCCTACTTAGTCACTAGTTGGTAAATGTCCCTAGAAGGAGACATAAAGACGGTACAGATGAGCATTAATTAACAATGTTACATGAAAATTCCTCCCCCCCCCCCCCCCCCCCCCACACACACACACACAATATTTTTCAGGCTCGGGTTGAACCACTTTTTCTCGATCACATGACTCAGAATCCTATATCAAGTTAACTCTGTAATTTAAGTAGTGCGGACATGAATTACAAGACGTGACCAACCGACGGACCTAGAGATATCTATCCCACTGCAGAGATTGACAAACCCCATCTTAACTGACCATGCCATAGAACATGCTTCACGAAAAATAAGAAAGAAAACTTTATAGTGATCCAGTACATCATAGCATTTGGTGTCCCATAAGTAATTCACTAGACATCGCAATTACATGTGATAATATCATATCTATTGACATAGTTACACATTACAAGAGCAAATTAGAAAGCAACCCCGCAATGTTTTAAGTTGGTCCTTTCCAACTCCATGTTCCTAACATGTGTTCATATTATTGGCTCTACATGTCTATGTCCATGTCCTACGAAACATGTCATCAACATGTTATAAAACAATATCGGATCTATTGACATGTGCTAGTGTATTATTTATTTGTGTCTTCATATGATTTCCGACAAAGAACAATTTTAGAGTAATCGTTCAAGCATAGAGTTGCTGCAAACAAGTCACATAGTTGCCAATCAATGGAAATGATATTATTTGAGGAACACTTAATAAATCATGTATGCAAAGAAATATAATCATTTCTATAATTTCATATATGGCATATTTCTAACACTTTATAGATTGATTTATTATACTTGGTAGATTCGGGAGTTGTCTTTTGCTCCCTCCATTCCATAATATAGTGCGCCCATGCTTTTCGAGATTTAACTTTGACCATAAATTTAACCAACATGGGCGACTGCGGCAGGAGCATGACAGATAACTTTGAATTCGTATTCGAAAGAAGTTTTCACATGTATAATTTTTCAGTAAAATTATTTATGTATTATTGGTGTAATTTCTGGTCAAAGTTGAATCTCGAAAAGCATGGGCGCACTACATTATGGAATGGAGGGAGTATTGTACTTCATTAGAAAACTAAGAGAATCTTCATGTCATCTTATTGTTCTATAACCCCGTTCAATGTGTTTGTGTTTCACTTTTTAGCTTTTTGGCGTTGGACGATTATGACAAAGGCACACATAATAGGAATCTGTTATATATGTTTTCTAGGAAATAGCCATGAGTTATTTAGGTGGCGTTTGGTTCGTGGGCAAGGTTGACTTGGCTGAGGATATCCTTAACCACATGGTTGAGGATAGCCAATTTCAGTCGTTTGGTTGTGAGGAATCGAAGGAGTTGGATAACCGCTTTTGATTGTTTGGTTGGAAGGATGAGAAATGGCTAAGGATAGTTGTTAGCGAGACGTGAACAAATTCCTATAATCTAGCTAACAAACGAGAGGGATAAGGAATTGTTAGGGAGACGTGAAGAAGATCCAACGGAACTGCATATAGAGAGAGAACAGAGAAGCTTGCCAAACCTGTTCCCATCCCCGTCACACGCGCTCGCCGGAGCTCGTTATTCCCGGCCGCCGCAGCCCCCATCCAAATCAACGCCGCTGCTTCGTGTGTTCATGAGCTACAGGTGAGGATTAGGTCAGGACTCTGCTCGCTCGTGGAGGGGTGAGATAAAAGAAAATGTTTCGCGCAAGTGCACGTGGGGGCTGCCCTCATCCGCGAAATTCTCACGACTCTCGTCAACCAAGTTTTAGAGGAATATTCTCTCGAATCTGGCTATCCCCATCCCTCATCCCTTCCATACCAAACGAGTGGCATCCCTTCAAAAATTGGCTATCCCTGTCCCTCTGGTGGATAGCCACACAACCAAACGCCACCTTAAAACCCATTGAGAAATAACAGTAAACATGAATTTTAGGCATGAGTTCAAGGTTTGTGTAAAAAAATTGTAGTCTAACATTACTAGGTTTTGGAAAATATTTTCAAATTTGATTTACCCTAAAAGACATTCTGATCTACTTTTTTCATGCGTCGTCTAACAGAGATGCCACGAATAAACCCTAACCACCAACGAAGAATCGTTGAACTTTAAATCTTCAAAAGTTACATATGTCTCGGATACCTAATATAGAGACTAGAGGCAAGACAACCATGAATCATCTGATATTTAGTCTGGGTGCATTATTTGTTAGGTTTGTGTGCTTTGGTGGTGGAGACGGTGCCATGTTGAAAAAATGTCTCCTCGTTCCACTGATCTCCTAGAATGACTCCAGTGGTCTACCAATATGGACCCAAATCTCATAGCTTGCCACTTCGTGCTTTCATCTTGTTCCTCGTCAATTTAGCATGGGTTTGAGAACATGTCTTGTGAGGTGCGCATCCCCGAACAAGGTCCATTCCAAATATTATAGGTTCTCTCTTCATGAGGTGTGTGGCTCTTAGCGCTCTTCAAAACATATGGACTTAGTCTAGCTTGTGTGGGTTTGGCATTCTGCACCTAGGTCATCGCAATACATAGAAAAACATCAAGTTGCGAAAGAGGGAACGAAGGATGTCGGCTAATTAAAAAGAATTTTGGTAGAGATTTTTTCTCTATGAGAGATAATTGTTATTGGTGTTTATTTCAATTTTTTGATCTACCATACTTTTTTTATGAATCGCTATAGCTAGATCATTATTCTAAGGATATTACCAAAAAACATGTTGTGTATCATATTTGACAATTGTGCTTGATCATGTTGTGCGTTCATATTACTATGTATGTAGTTGCATGAGCTTGCATTGCGACATAGTGATTGTGAACACATGCATTTGCACGTATGTGTTGCTAGTGTTTCCTAGGAATGAATTATTTCTTAAAGAAAAACTGGGAGGGCTATCTCATGTGTTAGGCCATGGTTAATTAGGGCCAATTTAAATGAGTTTTCGCTTAGGGTTTTTTTCATGCTTCAATTTGGAAAAGAGTCGGGATTGATCCTAAGGTTTGTGCCCATTAGAAAAAGTCATCTAGCTAGGCTACAACTTCCCGAAGAATACACCAACTTTCTTGTTATTTGTTTATATGAGGTAGCGGTATCCCGATATTTCGTTGTGACAAACTTCTTTTGAACGAAAATCAACCTTGATCATCCGATCATGCCGGACACTAGCCGATGTATCTTGCAAACCGCTAGACCAATCCCCTAGAGGTCACCGACGATGCCAAAGGCATGGCAATCCTGAACGCAAAGGTTTAATATCCGCGAGCGATCAAGAACAAACAAGAATTACAAGTTGTAATCCAATATTCTGAGTATAGATTAATATGATTAAGTTGGGTTCCTGAAAATTGATTCACCGGAAGTTGTTGGGCACGTGCATTAATATTTGTGTGCACATATTTCACAATATTTTGTGTCAATATTAGCAATCATTTATATTATTTAAATAAATCATGTTGAATTTTTCAGACGGATGGAATTGATTGTGCTCAAACGATCAAGGAGATGGTACAGTCTCACTCGGTCATCTCAATGTGAGAAGAAGATCACTGAAGTCCATGAATCCCTGATGAAGATTAGATGTTGAAAAGGATGCACAAATTGGCAGACCAATTACCTACACCTGGTTCAATTTCACTCTCATACTATAGTCATCTTCAAATAATGTGACAACAGTTGAAACTAACTATATGGCCGAAGAAATAGACGTGTTTTATGGACTTCATGCCAGCATGCACTCCATATAAATTGGCAATGATGCAAAAATATATCGTATATCGTCTCTGATTATGAGGAACACTCATAAGTGTGCATGTATTTTTTAAAATAGGAAATTTCACTTTTGGTCCTCTAAGATTGAGTTTGTGACACTTTTTATCCTAGTTAGCGCAATGTCCTCTAAGATTGAGGCAACCCCTCGGTGAGAGTGATGCTTAGCAAAAATGATTATTTAGAAGGGACCAAATAAAATAATTGACCCAATTAATAGTGAATTTATAACTTATTTCGTGAGGCATTGAACAAGAGTTAGATGAATGATTGAAAGTGATAGGAAAGTACATTCACAATATATTTATATAGAACTTTGTCAAAAAGTTTCAAAGTGATGTCTTTGGTCACATGTGGCTAGCGGCTAAGGCTTACAAGGATACTTCTTTTTAGTACCACATGAAAAAGGTCTTGGAAGCTGATCCAAGTGTTGGTGAGTATTTGAACACATATCACTCATTATTGTGCATGAGGTGCAAATTTAATATTGACATCAAGTGTGATTACATTCATAAAATCCACATTGAGTCATTCAGTAACTGGGTTAAGGGTTACGAAGCATGCCCATTGACGAGTTAGCTATCACACTGAGAGACACAATCATGATACTTATGAACAAGAGTATAACAATTGGATACTTGCCTGAAGGTGAGATGCTACATGTTGTCACTCAAAAAAAATAGAAGTAGAGGACATGGTCACTCGAAGACATGTAAGTCCTCTAATACAATGGGTGAGGGGAGGGATACTAACAAAAAGAATCTTAGACTTGTTGTGGAACTTGAGGAACATGGCTGCACTTGTCTTGAGTGGTAACACATAGGGCAAACTTGAGGAGCATGGTTGCACTAGTTTTTTGAAGGAAATATGCCCTAGAGACAATAATAAAGTTGTTATTTATATTTCCTTATATCATGATAAATGTTTATTATTCATGCTAGAATTGTATTAACCGGGAACTTAGTACATGTGTGAATACATAGACAAACAAAGTGTCACTAGTATGCCTCTACTTGACTAGCTCGTTAATCAAAGATGGTTAAGTTTCCTAGCCATAGACAAAGAGTTGTCATTTGATAAACGGGATCACATCATTAGAGAATGATGTGATTGACTTGACCCATCCGTTAGCTTAGCACTATGATCGTATAGTTTATTGCTATTGCTTTCTCCATAACTTATACATGTTCCTATGACTATGAGATTATGCAAGTCCCGAATACAGGAGGAACACTTAGTGTGCTATCAAACATCACAACGTAACTGGGTGACTATAAAGATGCTCTACAGGTGTCTCCGATGGTGTTTGTTGAGTTGGCATAGATCGAGATTAGGATTTGTCACTCCGATTGTCGGAGAGGTATCTCTGGGCCCTCTTGGTAATGCACATCACTATAAGCCTTGCAAGCAATGTGACTAATGAGTTAGTTACGGGATGATGCATTACGGAACGAGTAAAGAGACTTGCCGGTAATGAGATTGAACTAGGTATTGAGATACCGACGATCGAACGTCGGGCAAGTAACATACTGATGACAAAGGGCATAACGTATGTTGTTATGTGGTTTGACCGATAAAGATCTTCATAGAATATGTAGGAACCAATATGAGTATCCAGGTTCCGCTATTGGTTATTGACCGGAGATGTCTCGGTCATGTCTACATAGTTCCCGAACCCGTAGGGTCCGCACGCTTAACATTCGGTGATGATCGGTATTATGAGTTTATGTGTTTTGATGTACCAAAGGTAGTTCGGAGTCCCGGATATGATCACAGACATGACGAGGAGTCTCGAAATGGTCGAGACATAAAGATCAATATATTGGAAGCCTATGTTTGGACATTGGAATGGTTCCGGGTGAGTTCGGGCATTTACCGGAGTACCGGGGGGTTACCGGAACCCCCCGGGGAGTATATGGGCCTTATTGGGCCTTAGTGGAAAGGAGGAGAAGAAGGCCAAGGTGGAGGGCGCGCCCCCCTAGCCCAATCCGAATTGGGTGGGGGGCCGCCACCCCCCCCCCCCCCCACACACACACACACTACAGGAATCAGCTACTTTGCCGTCTGCCACGGCAGACGGCAAAGGCAAGGATGGCGGACGGCAAAGGCCTTTGCCGTCTGCCGCGGACGGCAAAAGGCTCCGGCAAAGTAGGCTACGGTAAAGAGCTTCTTTTCCGTCTGCTTTCTGAAGCGGACGGCAAAGGGGCCTTTGCCATCCGCGGCTGACGGCAAAGATGCCCTCCCTTTGCCGTCTGCCAAACGCAATCTTTGCCGTCAGCCTCGTAAAATCACGGACGGCAAAGAACTTAGTAAATATTAAAAAAACGTTCGGTGAGCAGCCTGTCCGGCGTCCTGCGTTTGGCGTGTCCGGTGCCCGGCGAGCAGTACTCCAACAATACAAACCGACGAGAGGAATGAACGGACGACGATAAACACTACAGTACCATCAACACTTGCTCCAAGAATCGACGAATGAATTTCACAATACATTACCCACAAACACTACAGTATACATGAACAAATTACAAGAGATTTGATTTAACGAGGAGCTCCAATCCGCCCGCGGCTGCGCCGGAGCTCACCACGCTCATCCGGGCGCTGGATCCGGTTGCGACCCCTCCCTTCGATGAGGGCCAGCACCCAGCACCCTTGGTTGCAGGTAGAGCTGCCGCAGGCCGCCGCTGCTCGAGGTGGCAGGGGCAAACAGGGACCGGGCCAGGCACGGCGGCGTCGAGGGCGAAGAGAGAAGGGGCCGGCGCCGGCGGGCGAGGTGGTGGCCGGAAGGGGCAATGCGGGCCGGGGCCGGCGGGGGCAAAAGGGGACGGGGCCGGGCACGGCGGCGTCGGGGGCGAAGAGAGAAGGGGCCTGCGCCGGCGGGTGAGGTGGTGGCCGGAAGGGGGCGATGGGGGCCGGGGCCGGCGGGGGCAAACGGGGACGGGGCCGGGCACGGCGGCGTCAGGGGAGAAGAGAGAAGGGGCCGTGCCGGCGGGCAAGGTGGTGGCCGGAAGGGGGCGACGGGGGCCGGGGACGGCGGCCGGCTGGGGCGACGAGAGGTGGGGAGCAGAGGCGTACGAGAGAGAAGGGAGACAGATCGTGGTGGGGGTGGCTCTCAGGAGGATAAGGGAGAGAGAGAGTGGGTGGTGGGGGCGTGGGATGGGCCGCATCAGTTTTGCGTTGTGGAGATGCATGTGTGGAGCAGATCATGCCATGTCATCGATCCGTGTGATCGATCCGCGTGGTGTGCTTTCTCTTTGTCGTCCGCCAGCAGACGGCAAAGAAACTGGCCATTAGGTTGTCCTCGTAAGCCCGCCACCCACCCTCTTTGCCGTCAGCTAGCAGACGGCAAAGCTTCTTTGCCGTCCTCTTTGCCGTCCGCTAGCAGACGGCAAAGATATGGCTGATGGCAAACCCTATCTTTACCGTCCGCTGCCTCTTTGTCGTCCGCTTTCTGGTGGCTGATGGCAAAGCCTTCCTTTGTCGTCCGCTGGCTGACGGCAAAGAGTCGGCAGACGGCAAATCTGCTGATTCCAGTAGTGCCACCTTCCTTCCCTCTCTTTCCCCCTTCCGTCTCTCCTACTCCAACAAGGGAAAGGGGGAATCCTACTCCCACCGGGAGTAGGACTCCCCCCTTGGGAGCGCCATAGAGGGCCGGCCCTCCCCCTCCTCCACTCCTTTATATGCGGAGAAGGGGGCACCCCATAAACACACAAGTTGATTGTTTTAGCCGTGTGCGGTGCCCCCCTCCACCATATTCCACCTCGGTCATATCATTGCAGTGCTTAGGCGAATCCCTGAGCCGGTAGCTTCATCATCACCGTCATCATGCTGTCGTGCTGACGAAGCTCTCCCTCGACCTTAGCTGGATCTAGAGTTCGTGGGACGTCACCGAGCTGAACGTGTGCAGATCGCGGAGGTGTCGTACCTTCGGTGCTAGGATCGGTCGGATCATGAAGACGTACGACTACATCAACCGCGTTGTCATAACGCTTCTGCTTACGGTCTATGAGGGTACATGGACAACACTCTCCCCTCTCGTTGCTATGCATCACCTAGATGGATCTTGCATGTGCGTAGGAATTTTTTTGAAATTACTGCGTTCCCCAACAGTTGCATCAGAGCCAGGTTTATGCGCAGATGTTATATGCACGAGTAGAACACAAAGAGTTGTGGGCGATAATAGTCATACTACTTACCATCATGTCATACTTTGATTCGGCGGTATTGTTGGATGAAGCGGCTCAGACCGAACTTACGCGCACGCTTACGCAAGACTGGTTCTACCGACGTGCTTCGCACACAGGTGGCTAGTGGGTGTCTGTTTCTCCAACTTTAGTTGAATCGAGTGTGACTACGCCCGGTCCTTGTTGAAGGTTAAAACAGCAAACTTGACAAAAAATCATTGAGGTTTTGATGCGTAGGTAAGAACGGTTCTTGCTAAGCCCGTAGCAGCCACGTAAAACTTGCAACACAAAGTAGAGGACATCTAACTTGTTTTTGCAGGGCATGTTGTGATGTGATATGGTCAAGACGTGATTATATAAATTGTTGTATGAGATGATCATGTTTTGTAACACAGTTATCGGCAACTGGCAGGAGCCATATGGTTGTCGCTTTATTGTATGAAATGCAATCGTCATGTAATTGCTTTACTTTATCACTAAGCGGTAGCGATAGTCGTAGAAGCAATAGTTGGCGAGATGACAATGATGCTTCGATGGAGATCAAGGTGTCAAGCCAGTGACGATGGTGATCATGACGGTGCTTTGGAGATGGAGATCAAAGGCACAAGATGATGATGGCCATATCATATCACTTATATTAATTGCATGTGATGTTTATCCTTTATGCATCTTATTTTGCTTAGTACGACGGTAGCATTATAAAATGATCTCTCACTAAATTTCAAGGTATAAGTGTTCTCCCTGAGTATGCACCGTTGCTACAGTTCGTCGTGCCGAGACACCACGTGATGATCGGGTGTGATAAGCTCTACGTTCACATACAACGGGTGCAAGCCAGTTTTGCACATGCAAAATACTCGGGTTAAACATGACGAGCCTAGCATATGCAGATATGGCCTCGGAACACTGAGACCGAAAGGTCGAGCGTGAATCATATAGTAGATATGATCAACATAGTGATGTTCACCATTGAAAACTACTCCATCTCACGTGATGATCGGACATGGTTTAGTTGATATGGATCACGTGATCATTTAGATGATTAGAGGGATGTCTATCTAAGTGGGAGTTCTTAAGTAATATGATTAATTGAACTTTAATTTATCATGAACTTAGTACCTGATAGTTTTTTGCATGTCTATGTTGTTGTAGATAAATGGCACGTGATGTTGTTCCGTTGAATTTTAATGCGTTCCTAGAGAAAGCTAAGTTGAAAGATGATGGTAGCAATTACACGGACTGGGTCCGTAACTTGAGGATTATCCTCATTGCTGCACAGAAGAATTACGTCCTGGAAGCACCGCTAGGTGAAAAACCCGCTGCAGGAGCAACATCAGATGTTATGAACGTCTGGCAGAGCAAAGCTGATGACTACTCGATAGTTCAGTGTGTCATGCTTTACGGCTTAGAACCGGGACTTCAACGACGTTTTGAACGTCATGGAGCATATGAGATGTTCCAGGAGTTGAAGTTAATATTTCAAGCAAATGCCCGGATTGACAGATATGAAGTCTCCAATAAGTTCTACAGCTGCAAGATGGAGGAGAATAGTTCTGTCAGTGAACATATACTCAGAATGTCTGGGTACCACAACCACTTGACTCAACTGGGAGTTAATCTTCCTGATGATAGTGCCATTGACAGAGTTCTTCAATCACTGCCACCAAGCTACAACAGCTTCGTGATGAACTATAATATTGATAACCCACAAGTATAGGGGATCAATTGTAGCCTCTTTCGATAAGTAAGAGTGTCGAACCCAACGAGGAGCTAAAGGTAGAACAAATATTCCCTCAAGTTCTATCGACCACCGATACAACTCTACGCACACTTAACGTTCGCTTTACCTAGAACAAGTATGAAACTAGAAATACTTTGTAGGTGTTTTTGATAGGTTTGCAAGATAATAAAGAGCACATAAATAAAAACTAGGTGCTATTTAGATAAAGACACAATAAAGTAAATATAGCGAGTGTGGAAAAGTGGTGGTAGGAGTTGCGAAATTGTTCCTAAGCAATTGACTACTTTACTAGACCGATAGCAAGTTTTATGTGGGAGAGGCCACTACTAGCATGTCATCCCTGACTTGGAATTCTATGCACTTATGATTGGAACTATTAGCAAGCGTCCGCAACTACTAACGTTCATTAAGGTAAAACCCAACCATAGCATTAAGATATATTGGTCCCCCTTCAATCCCGTATGCATCAATTTCTATGCTAGGTTGAAGCTTCTCTCACTCTTGCCCTCCAATACATAGTCCTATCAACATACAACTAACCCTATGGTGTGATCCACGCGCGCGCTCATGTGATGGGCACCAAAGGACAGCAACATAACCACAAGCAAATTAAACCAATCATAGCAATTCACCAATTACCGGTAGGACAACGAAAATCTACTCAGACATCATAGGATCGCAACACATCATTGGATAATAATATGAAGCATAAAGCACCATGTTCAAGTAGAGGGTACAACGGGTTGCGGGAGAGTGGACCGCTGTAGATAGAGGGGGGAAGGTGATGGAGATGTTGGTGAAGATGGCGGAGGTGTTGGTGAGGATCGCGGTGATGATGATGGTGGCCACGGCAGCGTTCCGGCGCCACCGGAAGAGAGGGGGAGAGGGGGGCCCTTCTTCTTCTTCTTCTTCCTTGACCTCCTCCCTAGATGGGAGAAGGGTTTCCCCTCTAGTCCTTGGCCTCCATGGCATGGGAGGGGCGAGAGCCCCTCCGAGATTGGATCTCTCTCTCTGTTTGTGTGTTCTGGTATTCTGCCCTTTCACCGTTTCGTATATATATAGAGATCCGTAACTCCGATTGGATTGAAACCTTTGCCCAGATTTTTCTCCGAAAATTAGCTTTCTTGCGGCCAAAGAAGAGCAGCAACCGCCTTACGGGGGGGGGCCACGAGGGTCAGAGGCGCCCTAGGGGGTGGGGCGCGCCCCCCTGCCTCGTACCCCCCTCAGGCACCGTCTCGCATTGATTCTTCTTCCCGTATTTCCCAAATATTCCAAAAATATTCTCCGTCCGTTTTTATCCCGTTTGGATTCCGTTTGATATGGGGTTTCTACAAAATATAAAACATGCAACAAACAGGAACTGGCACTGGGCACTGGATCAATATGTTAGTCCCAAAAATAGTATAAAAAGTTGCCAAAAAGTATATGAAAGTTGTATAATATTGGCATGGAACAATCAAAAATTATAGATACGACGGAGACGTATCAGCATCCCCAAGCTTAATTCCTGCTCATCCTCGAGTAGGTAAATGATAAAAAATTAATTTTTGATGTGGAATGCTACCTAGCATAATCTTGATCATGTATCTAATCATGGCATGAATATTAAGACACGAGTGATTCAAAGCAATAGTCTATCTTTTGACATAAAAACAACAATACTTCAAGCCTACTAATAAAGCAATCATGTATTTTCAAAATAACAAGGCCAAAGAAAGTTATCCCTACAAAATCATATAGTCTAGCTATGCTCCATCTTCACCACACAAAATATTCAAATCATGCACAACCCCGATGACAAGCCGAGCAATTGGTTCATACTCTTTAACGCGCTTCAGCCTTTTCAACCCTCACGCAATACATGAGCGTGAGCCATGGACATAGCACTATAGGTGGAATAGAATATGATGGTGGAGGTTGTGTGGAGAAGACAAAAAAGGAGAAAGTCTCGCATCGACGCGGATAATCAACGGGCTATGGAGATGCCCATCAATTGATGTCAATGTGAGGAGTAGGGATTGCCATGCAACGGATGCACTAGAGCTATAAGTATATGAAAGATCAAACTGAAACTAAGTGGGTGTGCATCCAACTTGCTTGCTCATGAAGACCTCGGGCATTTGAGGAAGCCCATCATCGGAATATACAAGCCAAGTTCTATAATGAAAATTCCCACTAGTATATGAAAGTGATAAAATAAGAGACTCTCTATCATAAAGAACATGGTGCTACTTTGAAGCACAAGTGTGGCAAAAGGATAGTAACATTGCCCCCCTTTTTTCTTTTTTTTCTTTTTTTTCTTTTTTTTGCGGGCTTCTTTGGCCCCTTTTTTTATTTAGGCTTCCTTGGCCTCTCTTTTTTTTGGATGGGGCAATGCTCTAATAATGATGATCATCACACTTTTATTTACTTACAACTCAATATTACAACTCGATACTAGAACAAAGATATGACTCTATATGAATGCCTCCGGTGGTGTACCGGGATGTGCAATGATCTAGCGTAGCAATGACATCAAACATCATGCTAGCTATCTTACGATCATGCAAAACAATGTGACAATAAATCCTCAAGTCATGTATATGATGATGATGGAAGTTGCATGGCAATATATCTCGGAATGGCTATGGAAATGCCATGATAGGTAGGTATGGTGGCTGTTTTGAGGAAGATATAATGAGGCTTACGTGTGACAGAGCGTATCATATCACAGGGTTTGGATGCACCGGCGAAGTTTGCACCAACTCTCGAGGTGAGAAAGGGCAATGCACGGTACCGAATAGGCTAGCAATGATGGAAGGGTGAGAGTGCGTATAATCCATGGACTCACATTAGTCATAAAGAACTCATATACTTACTGCAAAAGTTTATTAGCCCTCGAAGCAAAGTACTACTACGCATGCCCCTAGGGGGATAGATTGGTAGGAAAAGACCATCGCTCGTCCCCGACCGCCACTCATAAGGAAGACAATCAATAAATAAATCATGCTCCGACTTCGTTACATAACGGTTCACCATACGTGCATGCTACGGGAATCACAAACCTCAACACAAGTATTTCTACTAATCCACAACCACCCACTAGCATGACTCTAATATCACCATCTTTATATCGCAAAACTATTGCAAGGAATCAAACATATCATATTCAGTGATCTACAAGTTTTATGTAGGATTTTATGACTAACCATGTGAATGACCAATTCATGTCATCTCTCTAAATAGATATAAGTGAAGCAAGAGAGTTTAATTCTTTCTACAAAAGATATGCCCACGCTCTAACAAATATAAGTGAAGCAAAAGAGCATTCTACAGATGGCGGTTTTCTATGCGAAGAGAAACAGGCAATCCAAACTTCAAATGATATAAGTGAAGCACATGAAGCATGCTATAAAGCCATACTCAAAAGATATAAGTGAAGTGCAATGAGCATTCTATAAATCAACCAAGGACTATCTCATACCAGCATGGTGCATAAAAAAAAGTGAAAACTAAATGCAAAAGACGCTCCAAGATTTGCACATATCGCATGAACGAAACGAATCCGAAAACATATCGATACTTGTTGAAGAAAGATGGATGCCTTCCGGGGCATTCCCAAGCTTAGATGCTTGAGTCTCCTTTAATATTTACTTGGGGTGCCTCGGGCATCCCCAAGCTTGAGCTCTTACCTCTCTTCCTTCTTCTCACATCGAGACCTTCTCGATCATCGAACACTTCATCCACACAAAACTTCAACAGAAAACTCGGTAAGATCCGTTAGTATCATAAAGCAAATCACTACTCTAACTACTGTTGCAAACCAATTCATATTTTGTTTTGGCATTGTAGCTACTGTAATATAACTTTTTCATGGCTTAATCCACTGATATAAATCGATAGTTTCATCAAAACAAGCAAACTATGCATCAAAAACAGAATCTGTCTAAAACAGAACAGTCTGTAATAATCTGAACATTCACCATACCTCTGGCACTCAAAAACTTCTGCCAAAATTAAGAAAAATAAAAAATTTATATAGAAAGACAGTGCAAAACGTTTCAGAACCATTTGACGTTCCAGTAAAAACTGTAAAATCGCACACTACAGCCAAAGTTTCTGTCCTGCACCGCACAAACCAACAAGCATTGTAAACATCCTAAAGGAAAACCTTGGCACATTATTTTTATAATACAATGGAATTGTACAAGGGGATAATTATTTTTGTTGAAAATTTCTGTAATTAAGATTCACAAAGTTTCCATGGGCATGAACAAAGTTCAAGGACGTCCCCCACTTTCACAATGCTCGTCTATCTCACTTTCACTTTTCTTTTTGAAAAGTTTTGGGTTCCCCTCTTTATTTTTTGTTTTTAAACTATATAAAAGCACACAACAGAAATAAATGACTCTCTAAAACTTCTGGGTTGTCTCCCTGGCAGCGCTTTCTTTAAAACCATTAAGCTAGGCATATAGTGCTCAAGTAGTGAATCCACCCGAATCCCAAGGTATATCAAAGCCAATTTTAATTAGAAATGATTTGGCATTTAGTAGTGAGCACAAAGCAACATATATCAAGCAATGACAAAGTCTAACTCTCTTCCTATGCATCGGCATGTCATAAAAGAACAATTCATGCACACATAGTAAAGGCCAATGCATAGTATAAACAGTTTCTTGCAATTTTATCATGTGAGAAACATACAGAGGTGGAGATGTAGTTCCTCTCTCATAATAATTGCAAGTAGGAGAAGCAAGCACATGCATATTATATCTATCAAAATCATCATGTGTAGTAGTAAAACGCGACCCATCAATATAATCCTTAATAAGGGCAAACTTCTCTGATAGTGTAGTTTGGAGAATTCAAAAAGATAATAGGACTATCATGCGTGGGTGCAATAGCAACAATTTCATGTTTAACATAAGGAACTATAGCAAGTTCATATCCATAAGCATCATTCATATTGGCATCATGGCCACAAGCATAGCAAGCATCATCAAGAAGGGATATTTCAAAAGAATCAACGGGATCATAACAATCATCATAGCAATCATCCTTCGCTAAGCACGAAGGGAAATTAAACAATGTATGAGTTGAAGAGTTACTCTCATTAGAAGGTGGGCATGGGTAGCTAATCCGCTCTTCCTCCTTTTGTTCTTCGCTCTCCTCATCATCTTTTTCATCCAATGAGCTCACAGTTTTATCAATTTCTTCTTCCATAGACTCCTGCAAAATATTAATCTCTTCTTGGACAGTGGAGGAGTCCTCAATATATGGTTTAAAATAAGCATTAGAAGCATAATTATCATAGCAATAGTTAAGTATGGCAAAAATTTCAGATTTGTAAACAGTAGCATCATACTTTTCAATCAAAGAAGCAATTTCATAAGCACCCTTAAAAGCAATAAATTCTTCAATTTGTTGAAAATCATAGTAATTATAAACACCCTTAGCATATGAAGACACGATTCCATTATCGATAAACTCACATTGGTAGGGAAGGTGTTTCTTAGGGTTTTCAGAACAACAAGTAACATCATATATTTCACATAAATTCCAGGCATAGCATTGCAAACGATGAATTTGATCCAGTAAAAGTTTCCCTTTTTTAGATATGCGGTGTCGCACATAACAAGCATGCTCATCTAAAGATTTGCCCTCAACTAAGCTAGTTGGGGTTTCAGCACGAGCACAAAGGGATCGAAGATGATCCAAGTAAAAAGCTTCAGGAGTGTGATAGATTTTGAGTGGTTCTTCAACAATTGGTTCGGTAGGTACAACTAATTTTTTTGGTATTTTGCGTTTCATACCCATAACTAAGGATAGAAAACAACTAAGAACAGCAAATAAAAATTACTTAGTGATAAAGCAAACAAGCACACACGAGAATATTCACCCCACGCTATAACTCCCCGGCAACGGCGCCAGAAAAAGGTCTTGATAACCCACAAGTATAGGGGATCAATTGTAGCCTCTTTCGATAAGTAAGAGTGTTGAACCCAACGAGGAGCTAAAGGTAGAACAAATATTCCATCAAGTTCTATCGACCACCGATACAACTCTACGCACGCTTAACGTTCGCTTTACCTAGAACAAATATGAAACTAGAAATACTTTGTAGGTGTTTTTGGATAGGTTTGCAAGATAATAAAGAGCTCGTAAATAAAAACTAGGGCTGTTTAGATAAAGACACAATAAAGTAAATATAGCGAGTGTGGAAAAGTGGTGGTAGGAGTTGCGAAATTGTCCCTAAGCAATTGACTACTTTACTATACCGATAGCAAGTTTTATGTGGGAGAGGCCACTGCTAGCATGTCATCCCTGACTTGGAATTCTATGCACTTATGATTGGAACTATTAGCAAGTGTCCGCAACTACTAACGTTCATTAAGGTAAAACCCAACCATAGCATTAAGATATATTGGTCCCCCTTCAATCCCGTATGCATCAATTTCTATGCTAGGTTGAAGCTTCTCTCACTCTTGCCCTCCAATACATAGTCCTATCAACATACAACTAACCCTATGGTGTGATCCACGCGCGCGCTCATATGATGGGAACCAAAGGACAGCAACATAGCCACAAGCAAATTTAACCAATCATAGCAATTCACCAATTACCGGTAGGACAACGAAAATCTACTCAGACATCATAGGATGGCAACACATCATTGGATAATAATATGAAGCATAAAGCACCATGTTCAAGTAGAGGGTACAGCGGGTTGCGGGAGAGTGGACCGCTGTAGATAGAGGGGGGAAGGTGATGGAGATGTTGGTGGAGATGGCGGAGGTGTTGGTGAGGATCGAGGTGATGATGATGGTGGCCACGGCAGCGTTCCCGCGCCACCTGAAGAGAGGGGGAGAGGGACCCCCTTCTTCTTCTTCCTTGACCTCCTCCCTAGATGGGAGAAGGGTTTCCCCTCTGGTCCTTGGCCTCCATGGCATGGGAGGGGTGAGAGCCCCTCCGAGATTGGATCTGTCTCTCTGTCTCTCTCTGTTTGTGTGTTCTGGTATTCTGCCCTTTCACCGTTTCGTATATATATGGAGATCCGTAACTCCGATTGGATTGAAACCTTCGCCCAGATTTTTCTCCGAAAATTAACTTTCTTGCGGCCAAAGAAGAGCAGCAACTGCCTTACGGGGGGCCCACGAGGGTCAGAGGCGCGCCCCCCTACCTCGTGCCCCCCTCGGGCACCGTCTCGCGTTGATTCTTCTTCCCATATTTCCCAAATATTCCAAAAATATTCTCCGTCCGTTTTTATCCCGTTTGGATTCCGTTTGATATGGGGTTTCTGCGAAACATAAAACATGCAACAAACAGGAACTGGCACTTGGCACTGGATCAATATGTTAGTCCCAAAAATAGTATAAAAAGTTGCCAAAAAGTATATGAAAGTTGTATAATATTGGCATGGAACAATCAAAAATTATAGATACGACGGAGATGTATCAATATGCAAGGGATGGATAAGACGATTCCCGAGCTCTTCGCAATGCTAAAAGTTGCGGAGGTAGAAATCAAGAAAGAGCATCAAGTGTTGATGGTCAACAAGACCACCAGTTTCAAGAAAAATGGTAAAGGGAAGAAGGGGAACTTCAAGAAGAACGGCAAGCAAGTTGCTGCTCAATTGAAGAAGCCCGAGTCTGGACCTAAGCCTGAGACTGAGTGTTCTACTGCAAAGGGGCTGGTCACTGGAAGCGGAACTGCCCCAAGTATTTGGCGGAGAAGAAGGATGGCAAAGTGAAAGGTATATTTGATATACATGTTATTGATGTGTACCTTACTAATGCTCGCAGTAGCGCCTGGGTATTTGATACTGGTTCTGTTGCTAATATTTGCAACTCGAAACAGGGGCTACGGATTAAGCGAAGATTGGCTAAGGACGAGGTGACGATGCGCGTGGAAAATGGTTCCAAAGTCGATGTGATCGCCGTCGGCACACTACCTCTACATCTACCTTCGGTATTAGTTTTAGACCTGAATAATTGTTATTTGGTGCCAGCGTTAAGCATGAACATTATATCTGGATCTTGTTTGATGCGAGACGGTTATTCATTTAAATCAGAGAATAATGGTTGTTCTATTTATATGGATAATATCTTCTATGGTCATGCACCCTTGATGAGTTGTCTATTTTTACTAAATCTTGATAGTAGTGATACACATGTTCATAGTATTGAAGCCAAAAGATATAAGTTTAATAATGATAGTGCAACTTATTTGTGGCACTGCCGTTTAGGTCATATTGGTGTAAAGCGCATGAAGAAACTCCATGCAGATGGGCTTTTGGGATCACTTGATTATGAATCACTTGATGCTTGCGAACCATGCCTCATGGGCAAGATAACTAAGACTCTGTTCTCCGGAACAATGGAGCGAGCAACAGACTTGTTGGAAATAATACATACTAATGTATGCGGTCCAATGAGTGTTGATGCTCGCGGTGGGTATCGTTATTTTCTTACCTTCACAGATGATTTGAGCAGATATGGGTATATCTACTTGATGAAACATAAGTCTGAAACATTTGAAAAGTTCAAAGAATTTCAGAGTGAAGTGGAAAATCATCGTAACAAGAAAATAAAGTTTCTGCGATCTGATCGTGGAGGAGAATATTTGAGTTACGAGTTTGGTCTTCATTTGAAACAATGCGGAATAGTTTCGCAACTCACGCCACCTGGAACACCACAGCGTAATGGTGTGTCCGAACGTCGTAATCGTACTTTACTTGATATGGTGCGATCTATGATGTCTCTCACTGATTTATCGCTATCATTTTGGGGTTATGCTTTAGAGACGGCTGCATTCACGTTAAATAGGGCACCATCTAAATCCGTTGAGACGACACCTTATGAACTGTGGTTTGGCAAGAAACCCAAGTTGTCGTTTCTTAAAGTTTGGGGCTGCGATGCTTATGTGAAAAAGCTTCAACCTGATAAGCTCGAACCCAAATCGGAGAAATGTGTCTTCATAGGATACCCAAAGGAGACTGTTGGGTACACCTTCTATCACAGATCCGAAGGCAAGATATTCGTTGCAAAGAATGGATCCTTTCGAGAGAAGGAGTTTCTCTCGAAAGAAGTGAGTGGGAGGAAAGTAGAACTTGACGAGGTAATAGTACCTTCTCCCTTATTGGAAAGTAGTTCATCACACAAATCAGTTCCAGTGATTCCTACACCAGTAAGTGAGGAAGCTAATGATGATGATCATGAAACTTCTGATCAAGTTACTAACGAACCTCGTAGGTCAACCAAAGTAAGATCCGCACCAGAGTGGTACGGTAATCCTGTTCTGGAAGTCATGTTACTTGACCATGACGAACCTATGAACTATGAGGAAGCGATGATGAGCCCAGATTCCACAAAATGGCTTGAGGCCATGAAATCTGAGATGGGATCCATGTATGAGAACAAAGTGTGGACTTTGGTTGACATGCCTGATGATCGGCAAGCCATAGAGAATAAATGGATCTTCAAGAAGAAGACTGACGTTGACGGTAATATTACTGTCTATAAAGCTCGACTTGTTGCGAAAGGTTTTCGACAAGTTCAAAGAGTTGACTACGATGAGACATTCTCACCCGTAGCGATGCTTAAGTCCGTCCGAATCATGTTAGCAATTGCGCATTTTATGATTATGAAATTTGGCAAATGGATGTCAAAATTGCACTCCTTAATGGATATCTTAAAGAAGAGTTGTATATGATGCAACCAGAAGGTTTTGTCGATCCAAAAGGTGCTAACAAAGTGTGCAAGCTCTAGCGATCCATTTATGGACTGGTGCAAGCCTCCTGGAGTTGAAATATACGCTTTGATAGTGTGATCAAAGCATACGGTTTTATACAGACTTTTGGAGAAGCATGTATTTACAAGAAAGTGAGTGGGAGCTCTGTAGCATTTCTGATATTATATGTGGATGACATATTATTGATCGGAAATGATACTAAATTTCTGAATAGCATAAAAGGATACTTGAATAAGAATTTTTCAATTAAAGACCTCGGAGAAGCTTCTTATATATTGGGCATCAAGATCTATAGAGATAGATCAAGACGCTTAATTGGACTTTCACAAAGCACATACCTTGATAAAGTTTTGAAGAAGTTCAAAATGGATCAAGCAAAGAAAGGGTTCTTGCCTGTGTTACAAGGTGTGAAGTTGGGTCGGACTCAATGCCCGACCACTGCAGAAGATAGAGAGAAAATGAAAGTCATTCCCTATGCTTCAGCCATAGGTTTTATCATGTATGCAATGTTGTGTACCAGACCTGATGTGTGCCTTGCTATTAGTTTAGCAGGGAGGTACCAAAGTAATCCAGGAGTGGATCACTGGACGGCGGTCAAGAACATCCTGAAATACCTGAAAAGGACTAAGGATATGTTTCTCGTTTATGGAGGTGACAAAGAGCTCGTCGTAAATGGTTACGTCAATGCAAGCTTTGACATTAATCCGGATGACTCTAAGTCACAAACCGGATACGTATTTTTATTAAATGGTGGAGCTATCAGTTGGTGCAGTTCCAAGCAGAGCATCGTGGCGGGATCTACGTGTGAAGCGGAGTACATAGCTGCTTCGGAAGCAGCAAATGAAGGAGTATGGATGAAGGAGTTCATATCCGATCTAGGTGTCATACCTAGTGCATCGGGTCCAATGAAAATCTTTTGTGACAATACTCGTGCAATTGCCTTGGCAAAGGAATCCAGATTTCACAAGATAACCGAGAACATCAAGAGACACTTCAATTCCATTCGCGACCAAGTCAAGGAGGGAGACATAGAAGTTTGCAAAGTACATACGGATCTGAATGTTGCAGACCAGTTGACTAAGCCTCTCTCACGAGCAAAACATGATCAGCACCAAGACTCCATGGGTGTTAGAATCATTACAATGTAATCTAGATTATTGACTCTAGTGCAAGTGGGAGACTGAAGGAAATATGCCCTAGAGGCAATAATAAAGTTGTTATTTATATTTCCTTATATCATGATAAATGTTTATTATTCTTGCTAGATTTGTATTAACCGGAAACTTAGTACATGTGTGAATACATAGACAAACAAAGTGTCACTAGTATGCCTCTACTTGACTAGCTCGTTAATCAAAGATGGTTAAGTTTCCTAACCATAGACAAAGAGTTGTCATTTGATAAACGGGATCACATCATTAGAGAATGATGTGATTGACATGAATCATCCGTTAGCTTAGCACTATGATCGTTTAGTTTATTGCTATTGCTTTCTCCATAACTTATACATGTTCCTATGACTATGAGATTATGCAACTCCCGAATACCGGAGGAACACTTAGTGTGCTATCAAACATCACAACGTAACTGAGTGACTATAAAGATGCTCTACAGGTGTCTCCGATGGTGTTTGTTGAGTTGGCATAGATCGAGATTAGGATTTGTCACTCCGATTGTCGGAGAGGTATCTGGGCCCTCTCGGTAATGCACATCACTATAAGCCTTGCAAGCAATGTGACTAATGAGTTAGTTACGGGATGATGCATTACGGAACGAGTAAAGAGACTTGCCGGTAACGAGATTGAACTAGGTATTGAGATACCGACGATCGAATCTCGGGCAAGTAACATACCGATGACAAAGGGAATAACGTATGTTGTTATGCGCTTTGACCAATAAAGATCTTCGTAGAATATGTAGGAACCAATATGAGCATCCAGGTTCCGCTATTGGTTATTGACCGGAGATGAGTCTCGGTCATGTCTACATAGTTCTCGAACCCATAGGGTCCGCACGCTTAACGTTCAGTGATGATCGGTATTATGAGTTTATGTGTTTTGATGTACCGAAGGTAGTTCGGAGTCCCGGATATGATCACGGACATGACGAGGAGTCTCGAAATGGTCGAGACATAAAGATCGATATATTGGAAGCCTATGTTTGGACATCGGAATGGTTTCAGGTGAGTTCGGGCATTTACCGGAGTACCGAGGGGGAGGGTTACCGGAACCCCCCGGGGAGTATATGGGCCTTATTGGGCCTTAGTGGAAAGGAGGAGAGGAAGGCCAAGGTGGAGGGCGCCCCCCCCCCCCCCTAGCCCAATCCGAATTTAGTGGGGGGGCGCCCCCCCTTTTCTTCCCTCTCTTTCCCCCTTCCTTCTCTCCTACTCCAACAAGGGAAAGGGGAATCCTACTCCCACCGGGAGTAGGACTCCCCCCCTGGGCGCGCCATAGAGGGCCGACCCTCCCCCTCCTCCACGCCTTTATATACGGAGGAGTGGGGCACCCCATAGACACACAAGTTGGACCACTATGTACATGAGTATTCCTCTCTAGACAGATTTTGGGCCGCCCACTAGTAGGGAAACCCTTATAGGAATAATACGTTAGTGGAGTATCACCATTTCTGGACGTCGTCGCTATTCTAGCAAAATAGCACCAACGTCGGAAATACGCAGGGCACCGCTAACATCGTCTCATTACACGTGTGCACCATACTACAAACCTTAGTAGTTCATGGACCCTAGCAGGCATAAATATATAGTACTTCCTCCGTCTCAGTTTACAGGGTATGCACGTTGTTCGAGGTTGAGAATTTAACTAGCTATATATTTATTATATGTGATGAAAATATATGTATGTAGAAACTACATCCGCTTAAGAATCCAATGATATATTTTTGGTGACATATAACTCATACTTAGTTAGTCAAAAAGATGACTAGAACTACATGCACACCTTATAAACTGAGACAGAGGGAGTAGTGGCGTCGACACGCACCAATGCCATTAACATATTAACAAATAGTGGCGTTTATCTCCACGTCCAACGCCACAAGTTCTTTGTCCCTGGCCCACTAATGGCGTCAGGTATCTACCCACTGCCAACGAGCGTTTTGACTGGTGTTGACATATGTATCCCTGCTAGTATTCATTAATTAAGGGTCAGAAATCCACACGAGGAGACTTCCACGTCACATTCAGCAGCGGCGTTGCGGCCTTGAGTTTTGTGTCGTCTTTATTGAGGTCGGCGCCACTAATATGCAACACAAAAATATCAAAATAGTAATGTGGTCACGAAAAATAGTGTGAAACCAAATAGGTTTTGACTTCCCGTGAATGTTGTTCATATCCCATTTTTCGCTATATATATGCCCTACCATTTGATCCAGTGGCGGAGCTACGTGTGTTCCTGGGGTGGCTGTGGCCCCCCAGCCTTGGCAAAAAGTGTGAAGGAAATTTTTTTAGAGGGTTTAGATAAGGATAAATATATTATTTGCCCCCCTCAAGTCTACATGTTTTACCATTTGCCCCCCCCCCCCCCCCTAAACTTTCTCCCTAGCTCCGCCAGTGATTTGATCATTCAAAGGCACACTCCCCCCTCTATCTCTCTAGTCTTTCTCCCCCACATACGCCAACTGACCGGAGGTCATCCCAATGGCAGCGAACAACAATGTCGTCCTCGGCTCGGGCATTATTTTTAGAATGCTTGAAGATAATACGAGATGAGAATAATATTTTGATAATTAGTCGACCCATCGCAACAGTAGTAGTTGAACTACACCCAAGGACAGGTTGAACTTCCGCGAATATTGTCCAAATGGGTCTTGCGATATACCGTTGGAAAGTTGATTCTTTAATATTAAGGTATATCTGAGTATTTTAATAACGGTAAAATCCTAGTTTTCAATTAAACATTGAATCACTTCGTTATTTTCCTTTGAACATCTAGTTTTTTTAGAAACGGGGAAATATATTTTTAAACTTTTTTTACTTGTTCTTTTTTAAATTTAAACTTCTTCATTTTATTCTTTAATAACGTGAAAAACTGAGCTTTTATAATCTTTGGACTGCTCTGTTAGTTTAATTTGAACTTCTTTGTTTTAGTTAGGAAAAATATCTTTTTAAAATAAGCATCAAACTTTTTTTTTAAATTGAACTTCATACTTTTATAAAAAGCTCCGCCCTCTAGCCCCCAGTCTGCCGCCGCCGTTGGCTGCCCCACCTGGTCTTGGGCTCTTGGAAACCTAGCCAGCCGCCGCCGCCACGCTAGGTTAGGGTTGGCGCGTCACGTCGCATGGAGAGGACAGAGGAGTGGTCGAGTCTCGAGTGCGTGTGCTCGCATCTTGTGGAGGGTTGGTTGCCTTGGCGGTTGGCCCATCAGGCCACTGGTTGTGTCGGCCTATCAGCTATGCATAGGTATAAAAAATGTTTTGCTCAAAATTAAGGTATGACAGGCACCATACCCTGCCCACTATAGAGCTCCGCCAGTGTTCTCACCCAAAATATGAAAACTTCAGTCACACAAAACTTAACGGAACACATGAGATAGTTTAGTATAATAAAATAAATCATTCACTTGGGTACTGTAAAGACAAGATTCATAATTGCTCTCACATAATGCCTACACTATCAAAAATAGAACAGTCTGTAAACGACGAATTATTATCCATACTTGTGTAACTCACAATTAGTACCACTTGGAAGTTTGTAACCCAAAGTTGTGTAATTTTTTTAAGAATTGATCATGTTCTAGTATAGAGAAAGAATTCAATTACTGGACGCAAAAGTTTATGTTTCTGCACAAAATCAAATCAACAAGCATCCACACTATCCCAAAAGTTTTACTTGGCACATTATTGGAAGAAAAGATACAAAACATGATTATTGCAGTAGCTTAATCGTGTAAACACACAAAAACAGTAAGGGTAAATATTGGGTTGCCTCTCGACAAACGCTTTTCTTTAAAGCCTTTTAGCTAGGCATAATGATTTTAATGATGCCCACATAAAAGTAGGAATTGAAACATAAATATAGCATCATGAACAATATAGCAAACACATTTAACCCAAACCCACTTCTGATGCATAGGAATTTTACAAGAAAACAATTCATTGAAGAACAATGTAACTAGCATAGGAAGGCAAAACAAGTGCAACTTCAAAAGTTTCAACACATAGAGAGGAAACTCAGTATTATTGATATATCCATAAGCATATATTCCACCATCATAATAATTTTCAATACCATCATGAATAAAATCAACAATATAACTATCACAGAAAATATTCTTTTCATGATTCACAAGTATAGAATTTTTATTACTCTCCACATAAGCAAATTTCTTCTCATTCATAATAGTGAAAGTATCATATATAACTTGAACACTATAAATCGATTCTACATTAAAATAATTCATTGAAATGATATTCATGATTATGACAAGTTTCACAAGAATAATTATCACTACACTACTTATAGCGTAAGTGCTATCAATAGTCATCATAAGTACCAATTTTGTTCTCATCATAATCAATTGAGACCTCTTCCGAAATAGTGAAATCGTCACTAAATAAAGTTATGACCTCTCAGATCTACTTTTATCATTATAATAAGATTCAACACCCTCATTTTCGCAAAAATAAAATGTCTGCCAACCATGGTTAACTCCTCCCCGTTCTTCGAGACCTCCTTTCCCATCTCTTCTCTTCCCCCAATTCATCTAATTTTAGACTTTCTTTTATTAAAAATGTTTTTGGTACTCACAAATGAATGCGGGTTACTATCAAATGTTAAGTGTGCAATGAACATCATATCAAATATCAAGGTCTGGACTAATAGTAGCATAACTAACATGTACATTACTCCTTCCGTCCGGAATTGTTTGTCGCAGAAATGAATAAAAATGAATGTATTTAAAACTAAATTACATAATCCATTTCTCTGGCAAGTTCTCAATGAACGGAGTAATTGATATCCTACCTAAAGCCGACGTGCAATTAATTTTGTTTCTAATACTCCATTAACGTTGTGCTCGCATTTACTAGCATGAAGAAAGGACATTTTGGCCAGAGCAAAGGTCGGCTTTGGGGATTTTCCATGGAGATGGAAGAAGTAGTACGCCGTATCAAGCTGGGTCCAGGCGGCGGCGGCGGAGGAGGAGGAGGAGCACGCCGTCGCAAGCTGGGTCCAGGCGGTGGAGGTGGAGGAGCCGACATCATCAGCGCCCTCCCGGAGGATCTGCTTCTCCAGGTCCTCGTCCGCCTCCGCTGCGCCGGCGCCGCCGCGCGCACCAGCGTCCTCTCCCGCCGGTGGCGCGGCCTCTGGACCAGCCTCCCCGACCTCGTCTTCCGCGGCGTCGCGCTCGGCTCCCTCCAAGCGGCGCTGGCCTCGGTCCAAGCCGCGGCCGGGCCCGGGGTGACCCTCCTCGACATGTGCGTTCCCGACGCGCTCCTACACTCCGTCCGCGAGTCCGACATGCCCCCGCTGCTCCACGCCGCCGCGGCGCTCTCGCCGGTGGAGCTCCGCCTAGCCGTGGGGAAGGGCACGCAGCGCCTGTACCTGGAGGTGGAGGTGCCCCGCCTCCCCCGCGCCGCCTCGGTGGAGCTCCGAGGGCTGGATCTCGTCTTCGCCGCCCCGCGCGGCAGCTGGCTGGGGTTCCCGGCGCTGGAGAGGCTCGCCCTCACCGGCTGCCGCGCCAACCTCACGGACCTGGTCCTCCGCTGCCCGCGCCTGCGCGTCTTCAGACTCAGGGAGGACCACGGCGCCCACCACATGAACATCATCATCAGATCCTCGTCGCTGCAGGACCTGGATGTGGACACCAGGATCCCCTTCACCTACCGCATTGACATCAGGGCGCCCGCGCTCAAGCGATTGGCCATGTTGTTCAGCACCAGCGACAAGATCATTGTGTTGGTCTCCGTTTTGGCACCGATGCTGGAGACGGTCTCATGGCGCTGCACTTATTCCACGGTGTCCGCCCGGCTTGGTCTTTGGGGCCTCTCCGCGGTGAGATTACAGACGGCGGAGAACAATGGGCAGCTTCCTCCTCATGTCAATGTCCTGTCGCTGTTCGCGGCTGCCGATGTATGTCGCTCGATTTGTCGATTCGCTGACTAAACTGAAAAATTATTTATTTATGATATCCCGCCGAATTGTTTTTGTAGGATTCATATGATTTTCCAGAGGAAGTCAGCCTTATGACGGAGATAGAGAAACATATGGTTACCCATTTCTCTGTTTTGGAGCTACATGTCGAAACGTTGGGGCATGTTTTTGGAGCATTTGCATTGCACATCCTTGGAATGGATCAGATTTCCACTGCTATACAAAGCCTTAAAGTCATCCTGCTGAGTTCAGAGGTAGGAAATTCATCCATGTGCTTGTATATTTATCCATGTAATGTATATACCACTTGCTTTGCTGTCTTCAACAAAAAGTTGCCAACTGTGAAACATCTATCTATAATATGTATACATTGTACTAGTAATTTTCATGTTATTATTTTTAGGATGATGAAGCATGCCCAGAGAATTGCCCTTGTGAGGAGCCCAGTAACTGGAGAAGCCAAACTATCTCCTTGACCAATCTTGAAAAAGTGGAAATCGAAGGCTTCCAAGGAGAAGGTCACGAGTTAGATTTCTTGAAACTGGTATTTAGATGCGCACCAATGCTGAAAACAATGTCTGTGAGGCTGTCAGATGAGGTCACAGCAAGTAACGACGATTGCTGCAAGAAAATACATGACGTCTTCAAGATGTATCCTTTTGTGCAATGCAATGTGATTGTGGATCTTAGTCCTGGTAAGTAGATTTGGAATGCAAGATTAGCATTCTTCTAAATTCATGCTTGGTGCATATATTCTGCTCTGAAACCCCTATATCTCTGTTTTGTTTTGTTAGCGCCTTTCATGTTGTGCAACTTCATACGATGCTTCCAATGTGTCGTTTACATGCCGATTATTCATTCCAGGCCGGTTTAATTTTAGCTTGCTCTTGCTCTTTAGTCTTTTTGTTTGCTGCAGAAATGTCCATTGTGATGGTCTTATGTTTTGGCAATTTGTTTGCCTGTCTCTTTTGTAGCCTTTTCTTTAGATTCCGTTTCCTTTAATGGGGCCTGGAGGACTAAACTCTTAAATCTATAATTCATCCATGCTATCAGATGATACGTTGTTTGTCTAGGCCACTGAAAATTTTGGTTTTGGCCCCAATAAATGTCTGAACATGCTATGTTAGTGATGTTTTTTCTTTAAGGGGTTAATTGGATAAACGCCACTCAAATTCTGGTGATTCCAAGAAATGCCACTGCAATTTTCAAACTTTGAAAATGCTACTGCAAATTTTACAAACTTTGAAAAACGCCACTGCAGACTTTGAAAAATGCCACTGGAAATGACATTTTTCAAAGTTTGGAAATTGCAGTGGCGTTTCTCAGAATCGCCAGAATTCGAGTGGCATTTATCAAAATAACCCTTCTTTAAGAGAATATTGCTTCTGAATTTGTGTCCATACAGTTTTTTAATGCAAAATGACAGGTGCTGAATGATGGAATGGGAGATACTCCCTCCATCCCATAATATAAGACCGTTTTTGACACTACATTTAGTGTCAAAAACAGTCTTATATTATGGGACAGAGGGAGTAAGAAGTATCGAAACTTTCTAGTCTATGCATGCATCTTTTTGTTGGCAACATTCTTTATTCGTTGCACTCTGGTTTTGGACCACTAGGATTCAGTAGCCAATAAAGAATTTTCTGGATTCTCTGAAGTTATCTGTCTTATTAGATTTCTATGTAGGCCTGAAGAGAAAATTAAAAAGTATTCTCATACGGGCATATGAAAAGAGATTGACAGCTCTTCATTGTTTCAAGTTATTTCAAACTCTTTCAGATATTTATGGGATTAGCAAAAAAAAGAAGTTATAGTTATATTTTGTTGAACAAGTTGTTGGTTGTTGTTTTTTCCATGCTGTCACTATTTTATGATTTGAGTTGCTATGGACAACAATCTCTATACATACAACGGCACTATGTTTCCATGCCGAGGCGCTGACTGAAACTGGTGTTGATTTACCTTGTTCGCACGCAGAGTCAAGAGACAGCAGCTATAGTGGTGCCTCGACATGATCCTCATTGCCACATTTGCCGAATCAGGTGGGTCGTCGAAGAGACCGTCTTCTACCGTGCTGACTGACTCCACTAGCTACCTAGTTCCAGGATTTTGCTATGTTATTTTGCTATTGCAGTGGAGCCACAGGCATGAAATGTTGCGCTCTTAGTTAATGCATTAGCGGTAGCCATTGCCTGACTGTCTAGCAATTACCAGATTTAGTGTACTCAACTTATGTCAGCCTGCCCAAGTGATGTTCTGTAAGCATATTATGGCTTGTATGCTTTTCTTGGCCAGCATGTTATGATTAGCTAACTCCGTGGTCGTTTAAGGCATCGCTGCTTAAAATGTTGCAAGGAAAAATGAAATTGCATACTGCACTAAATCATCTGGCGCAACTGCATTGTCAAGTGTTGCGGAAATGGGTCGCAGGTACAGTTGGCCGGAGCTTTCATGACGCCGTCGCCTCTGCCTGGAGCTCATTGTGGCGTCAACTGGGTGCGATGAAGCCTGTTGGAGCTGAGTTGTGTGCTTAGTTCATTTCATGCTCTGTACAATCCTAATAAAACTAGCTTCAGATTCAAGCTGCAATCTGGAATAGTTTCTGTGCGTTTCGGATGAGTTGATCGCATGGTTGTTGTCTGAACTTCATGTAGTATGAAACGGTTTGTGGCATTCCCATATATATATATATATATATATATATATATGAAGTGTTGGTATTCTTGCCAAGGAAATCATGTTGTGAGATCTTTGGTTCTGTTGCAAAAACGAACGGTTATTTGTAAAGCCACTGAATGAGTTACAAACAGTGAGCCAGCTTTCCAGACGATTCAAGAAGTAAATTACAGTAATGCATGGTTCCAAACACGGTCTCAAATCAAACAAAATTATACATGAAGATAACTTGAGATACAATCTGAGATGTTTGGTCCAGTTACATTATAGCAACATTTCATTTGAATATCTGGCTCTAGAGATAAATCCATACATCTCCAGCGCTGCTCATTCTATCATATTGTCCATCGAGAGCTCCAAAATTCGGGACAAAACACATGAAAGGTAAAAACTGAATGTCGCTTGGACACGTGAGCAACAACACTACCATGCTCTTGGAAGCTCAAGACATGTACCATCACTTGAGAACACAAATGGTACGATATATAACAGACGACGTACATTATTGGTCCAAGGGGAGCATCTAATAGTCCCAACTGTCTGTCAGTAAATGGCCATACCTCATCGTGTGTCTTCAGAAGCCACATAATTGGGCATCTAATCCGCTAGAGGCATTGCCCATTGGTAGACATCCAGCGGGTCTTCCCCATGGCCGTGAAGCTGACGGCGCTCTTGTTGCACCCACAGCAAAGAAGAGATCTCCTGCATACTCTCTGTCAACCATAGCTGCTGCAAGCTTGCCAGCGCCTCGACACCGACACGCCTCAATGTTCGGCAATCGTTTATGCGTAGCTCCCTCAGTCGAGGAAGGTTCGAGATCGTCTCCAGGACCTGACATCCCGAGATCAAGACACTCTCCACGAAAGGGAGGTCCTCCACTGCCTTCAAGCAGCTTGCTCCAATAATAAAGAGCTCTTTCAGGTTGGTGGCCTCCGGTCCAAGCTGTCGTGGGAGAGCTCTCAGCTTGGGGCAGCCAAGAAGCTCCAACCTCTTCAGGCATGGCAGCAGCTGCATCGGGGGAGATGTCGCAGTCACTCCCCCTTCCGTAGCTGCTGCCATTGCATCTTCTTCTTCTTCTTCTTCTTCTTCTTCTTCTTCAACAAAGGACCACTCGCTCCAGTTGGGCATATCCTTGATGACGAGGTATTCGAGCTTGGGGAAGGCAACTGCCTCCGTGGATTCTATGGGATTAGCCTCCTCGCATCCAACAAATTCGGGTCCGATCTTGGTAATTGCGGTTGCTCCAACAATTTTCAGATATCTGAGGCTGGCTAGCTGCCAAATTGCTGGAAGATGCGCACAGTATTTGCAGTCGGTAAGGTTCAAATATGTTGTTGAAGACAAATGGATACTGGTACCAAGCCAGGTGGGATACCCTCGACCAAAGAAATTGACAATAATAAGCTTTTCCAAGTTGTGTGGAGGGATTAGCTGCTCAAAAATCTTCTCAATATTGCTGATATCATCTGAATTTGGTTCTTCTTTACATTGACTGCACCAAAGATTCAGAAATTTGAGATACTTTTTGTCTCCTAACAATGAAGAATTTGTTGCACTAGGAGCTGCTCTTTCCATTTTGATCATGTGAAGCTGCCTTAGCTGCGAAAGATGCCCCAACTCTTCCAACTTCCATCCATCTTGTGTATTAGCGTCATCACTTGTACCACCAATAGGAAATCCTTCCAGATCATTGAGGAATTCTAGTTTACCTATCCCTTTTGGCACCTGATTTATCGGTGTACCACCTAGACCAAGGCGCCTTAAATTGCACAATTGTGTGATCGACGAAGGAAGGCTGTGCAGAGCTTTGCACCTTTGCAAGTTCAGTATCTGAAGGTTTGTCAAAGAACCGATTGACTCTGGAAGACAAGATATGGCTGTCTCATCTAGATCAAGAAGTCGTAGATGGATCAAACCACCAACGCAATCTGGAATGCTTTTTATAGATGAACCAGTCAGATCTAAAACTCTGATGCATGGTAGCCTCTTGAAAATTGTATTTTCAACACTCAGTTTCTTAGCAGAATGAATTAACAGTGTCCTTGCTCTAATCTCTCTTTGTCCACATTGGGGAGCATTAAAGAATCCTTGTCAGTGACAACTGAAACACGCCGTAGCTTGGTGTAACATCCCAAATTTTCAATTGGGTATGTTATACATATATCATCATTGCATATCATATTTTTATTGCATTTTGACAAATCCTCGATAAATACAGAGCAACTCAAGGACCCTTGGAGAGAGTTGGGGATTTTCTCAAATTTTCATATTTGATTTTCATCAAATAATAAGACGAGGATTTTGGTTTTAATTATTTTCTCTCCGGAAAATATTTCATTTAAAAAAAATAAACGAGAGGAGAAAATATGACTTCTTCAAAACCATTGAAATACTGGAGGAAAATTGTTAAAATCCTTTATTGGAATTTATTTGGATTTTATTTGCAATTTTTATTGCATTAAAAATATTGCATGTTTTCAAAATATTTATTTTGTTTTAAAAAAATGTTGACCCTATTCTAGATTTTCCAACTAGACGGGGAAAATTTATTTTATATTTTTCTGTTTTTTAATTATTTTTCTGTGAATTATTTTCCGCGAAACTTATTTAAAAAAAATGCGCGACGCCCGACCGGGCCGCAGCCCAGCCGAGCGCCGGCCCGCCCGCGCCCTCTCCTTCCTCCGCACGGGAGAGCGCCGCCGCCGTGTCCTCCATGGACACGGGACCGAGCCGCCCCGGAGCTTGCCCCCTCCTCCAAGCTTGCTCCCCCCCCTCTTTATATACCCCCCTCTCTCTCCTCTCATCCCGTCGCCGCCGCCGCCGCACTCGCCGAGCCCCGCCGCCGCACGGGAGCCGCCACCGCCGCCGGGAGTCGCCGCCCCTCGCCCGCACCCCCGCACCCCCGCGCCCCGCCGGAGCCCTCGCCGGAGCCGCCCCGACGAGGTACTGCCTTGCTGCCCGTTCGTCGTTGCCGGTTTTTTTGTTAAAAAAACCCCTTCGTTTTTAGTTTTTTTTCGGTTTTACTATTTTGCGAGCGTTCACCGAACCGTTCGTTTTAACGAACGCGTTCGTCGGTTTTTCTCTGTTAACGAACGTCCGTTCTTTAAGCGTTCGTCCGTTTTTCTTTTTCGTCGGATTTTTCTGCGATTATCTCAGATTCGATTTCTGATCGAATCTTCAATTCTGTTTAACTTCTCGCTCGTTTATCGGAATCAGGCGATTCAAGCGCCTAGAGTTTCGTCTCGAAATTCTCTTTCCGTTTAACCTACTCAAACAAGTTTTTGCTACAGTAAAATTTGACCTAGATCCAGATTAGTAAACGAAGTTTCTTTCTTTCGCAGTTTGATCTTCGTTGTTTCTCTCGAGTTGATTCTTTTTGCAAACCGGAGTTCTTAAGTTGAACTTTCTGGTTGGATCTTTCATTCGAGCTTTACCTGTGCATTAGATGAGTACTGATTGTATGCTTGTTTGTTTGCGATAGAGTACCCGGAGTGTGCCGCTTGTTACTTCGACTCGTTAGGTTTTGCGGATCATCAGCAAGGCAAGTAACACTTTGATCATACCTTTCATACCCAGTTTTATTGCATTAGATCTATTTCTCAAACAATTGCATGATTAGGATCTGATTAAACTGTGGGAACTGGGAAGTAGTTGAGGTAGTACCTATTACCTGTTTTCTTTTCAAACCCTTGGGAGTTACTTCAACGTTGCCATTATATTGCCATGCTATGCTCGTAGACGTGGATTGGGTTTGAGAGATATTCATGACAGATGTGAGATGTTTATTAATGATTCAACTTAAGGTGGCAACTAAAACTCACATCTGGGTGGATTGAGGCACCTGGAGAACCCAGTGTTGTCTGTTTGTATAAGGACCGCCACCCAGGCTCAAAGGGATCATAAGATTATTCATGCTAGAAACTTCCGTGTGCAGCCACAAGCTATTATGGGCTCTAGCATAGTTGAGTAGGTTACAAGATCTCTTGAAGAGGTGGGCTAGCAGATGTAGGGGAAAGTAGGTGTACCGGTCCATCCAGAGTAAAGAGTGATTGTTCCTGAAAGACTGTGTCTCGGTCATCCGTTTCTCAAACATCATGCAGTGCGAGAATCAAGCGGAGGCGATCGAGTCTTGTGGGGAAAAGTGCGCAAACCTCTGCAGAGTGTACAAACTAATCATGGTTAGCCGTGTCCCCGGTTATGGACAACTTGAATATCTAGTACCTGGATTATCATTTGAATCTCATCACCATGTTACTTTTAATTAATTTTGTTGGGTTAATGATGACACTTAATTGGGATTGAGTTAGAGGTACCTTCTCAATGTTTCACAACCACCATGATAGTTAAATAAAGATTATTCCTTTGAAGTAGGATAAAATTGGCTTTTCGCAAAATTGTAACCATAGAGCTTTCCACCAGCCATATATGCATGTAGTATAGCATTATTATTGTTCATTGCTCTCTATGTGTTATATTGCCAGCATATCCTATGTGCTGACCCGTTTTCGGGCTGCAACGTTTCATGTTGCAGACTTTTCAGACGACGAGTAAGGTGCCTTAGGTCGTGGTCATATACTCAGTGATGCCGCTGAAGTTGATGGACTCACTTATCTTCCAAGTCTTCCGCTGTTATCGTTGTTAGATGGCCTTAAGCCATGTTTATTATACTTAATCTCTTCGGAGATATTCGATGTAATAAGTGTGTGATTGCTACTCTGTTATAAATCCTCCATTTGTACTGTGCGTGTCAGCATTACTGATCCAGGGATGACACTGGTGCACAGCAGCACAGACCATTTGAGGTCTGGTCGCTACACTTGGACAGAGTTGTAACCTGTAATGATTGTGGATCGCCACAATAATTTTCGTCTCTTGAAAAGTGTTGAGCAAGTTGCCTCAAGAGATCATGCATTTTGCACATGCTATGGTCAAAACGTAAAGGGTCGAGTTGCAGTAGATTCCTATATATCAATTCATAGTAATATTCTTCAGCTGTATCCTCCAGAAGTTGTCCTTTATGCTCCTCAACAAAGCCTTCAGCAACCCAAAGCCTGATAAGATCATCTCGGTACATGTACCGATCTTCTGGGTATAAGATTAAATAGAGGAAGCATTGCTTCAAATGCCGTGGCAGATCATCGTAACTCAAATACAGAGCACCTCTGAGCTCGATTGGAAGATTGCACATAGACTATGCACTTCTCTCCATAATCTTTCTCCACTCATTCTGAGTTCTCTCTTTAGTTGCTAGAACACTAGCAGTAACTTTGATTGCAAGGGGAAGTCCACCACGCTTACGCACAATTTCCAAGCCTATATGCCGAAGGTTTTGCACATCATTTTCTTGATTAATGTTCATACTCTTCCAAAGCAGTTCCCATCCTACATCTAATGCCATCAACTCTACTCGATGCACATCTTCCACCCCAATTACATGTGCAACTGTATCATGTCGAGTGGTTACTAGAATTTCTCCGGTTGCGGCAGCATGTAATGGAACTCTCAGTAGATTGGTCCACACCTGAGGCTGCCAAACATCATCTAGCACAAGGAAGAAACTTTTTCCTCGAATGGCCTCTGCAAGCTTGCTGCTGAGCTCTCCCACAGTTTCACCTTGCTCCTGATGTACACCAAAATTTCGAAGAACTTCTTTCAATAGAGCGACTTCAGAGTAGTCCTGAGAAACACAGATCCATGCTCGGTTGCTAAATGCTCCTTTTATTTTTTGGTCATTATATATTTTCTGAGCCAGAGTTGTCTTCCCAACCCCTCCTGTTCCAGTAATACCAACCTTGTACGCCTTCTTTTCCTCTTGTCCAAGCACCAGTTCAACCAATCTTGTGCAAGCATGTAAAGTTTCCTTTCCCACAAGATTAGGCTCCACAAGGTGGCAAGTTCTCATCTGCTTCACCAGTGGAGCTTCCGCTTTATGCTGCATACTCTGGAGCTTTAAAAATCGTGCCCCCAACTCTGAAATCTTCTCAAGTTCTCCATTAAAATCTCTGATTTTTATGGCAATGTCATGACGCTTCTTACAACTGGGAATGCATGTGAAAAATGAAATTCCACCACATTCGGTTGCCTTTGTTGATAGGAATTATGTTCAGCTAGTAACTTGCCTCCTTCAAATCTCACCAAGTCAATAATGTCATCAGCATAATACATAGCCTCTTTCAGCTCACCAAGCCAATTGTTGACTGCTGACTCTTCTGTCCTCCTTTCTTCAGCATCATTGAGAAAGCATTGTATTTGAGTCATTGTTCGCTGCAGGTCTCTAAGACCTTTATTTACCCCTAGAATAAGAACCGCCTCTTCTGTAATTATTTCTTGCAATCTTTTGGCACATGTTCCGACAAGAGAACCCAGTATGGCTGCCATCAGACAAACTTGATGAGTTTAATCCACCAATTTACAAAGCAATTTCTCTGGAAGTGTGGCAAATTTGCAGGCTGGCAATAAATACACAACATGTGTTAATATGGTTCAAAAGGTAGACAATGTTCACTAAATTCATTCCTTAAAAAAAATGCTCACTAAATTCATATGCTTGTAACTGAAATTCAGAGACAATGCCATCGGTTTGCTGTTTAAATCCTGAATAAAATAGTCTACAGGAGGTTGAAGCTACGGAACTTCAATAATGGCTCTAGTGCGCTTTCCACAGCATGCATGTCAGTAGAAGTTCTGAACAATGGGATGGGACCAGCCAATTACTTCTGCTTAAGTGCTTATGTACCGTGTAGTATAGTAGCGCAAGTATGAACGTTATTAAAGCATGCATAATGCAAATACACTAGGTAATCTGATCATAAATCAATCTAATCAACTCCACCGGAAAGATGCAAGGAAAAAAAAATCCGCATCCTTGTTTTGATAAATTCAGCAGTAGCGTGTACCCACTTTGCTATTTTAGCTTTTACTATTGAAGTATCAACTCTTGACTTAGCATTCGTGTCCTTCTGTTCTATATCATTTCTTTTAGTCCATAAGTTACTATGATTCTCTCCGTGTGTTTTACCGAACCTCAAGTAATATTCAATTAGTTCAACCATGATGAGATTTCTAGCAGTTCAATCTGGTTGTCCATCTTCTAGACAATGAATTGTAACTATTTTTTCACACGGTAGCATAGGAGTCACATGATAACACATTTCCTTGTAGTAGTACCATGGAAAGAAAGATGGAAGATCTGGAATACATTACAAATATTACCTTTCAAACCAACCTTAAAGCAAGAAATAAACAGTCAGTAACAACAATCGAATTAATGATCTCACGTAAGCAGATTGCTCCAGTGGTCAACCAATCACCACTTCCAAGATCTTGATGAACCCATAACTACTTAAGATCTAGATGGCCGAACCCAAGGGAGATGGAAGGTAACAGGTTGACTAGACCGGCATATAGAAGAGAAAGCAGAGGATTATCAGCAAATTACCAAAGGAAGCCACACTGCAACACATATAAAAGGGGGAAAAGAGAAGGTGAACTACATGCTTCCCTTGTAAGAAAGGAAACTGGTTCAGTGAATACAACAAGAAGTACCACTAAACAGAGCTATCTGAACTAGAGAAAATACCTGAATAAGTTAAATTGATTAGACTGCTGCAGCAGAGCGGGATGTTTTGTATGAATTGTTCCCTCCCAACAGGATATCTTTGCTAAGCAGTCCAACAAACAATAAGAACAGGCGCACCGATCATGAAGCATGTGCTGAGTCTGCGCGATCAGCAGGTTCAAATAAGGTATGAGTTCAGAAAGGTCAAGATAAGAAAAAGAATGAAATGTTGTACTCTATTGATTGATGGACACAGTCGAACTTTACCAGATATCAAAAGAATGGATGCAGAAGTAGAGTGTAAGCACACGCAGAATGTTAGAAACTAAATGGAGTGTAAGCACAACCAGAGGAATGGTTGAAAGCAGCTGAAGTGTAGTTCCTACTGAATCATCGTGTTCTTCCTCGTGAAAGATATAAGAAGCATCCTTCTCTTATATCACACCAATAGTGAGGGGAGCTTGCATAAACTATGTCAACTACATAACACAGTCTACAAAGTCTGCTCTGTAGTAATATATTTAACATAGGATGCCAGTGGCTCTGATGTGATGTAAACATTAATAAGCAAGCCTGCAGCTTGCTTATTGACAACGATGGATGATGATGCACGGAACCAGCAAGCAGGTAAGACTCTGATCTGTTTACCACATCAAGATTCCATCAGCAAATGCGAAACCTGGTGCACGTGTCTGCTTGAGATTTGTCTCTGCGAAATAATAGGCAAGTTGCACAATTAAAAATCCTGGGAATACATTAATTGATGCAATTTAATATGCAAATGAGGACAAAAACAGGCCATCAACTCCCTTCTGCAGCATCTTAAGACAAATGCAATAAACTAGAAATGATCAGGCATGATTAAGAAAGTTAGTTTTGTTTAGATGTCGTGATTGCTTGTATACAGTTAATCAAAAGACCATGACTCATATGCTTTGTACATGTCCTATACATTCGTCAGAACTGAAGGGAGCCAAGACACATGATGGTTAGTGACTTACTGACGGGTGTGATATATTTGCTACAATAAGAGAGCTAGGTTTTTTTCTTACGAAGAAAGGGTGAGATCTGTTAAATCAAAGTGGTTACAATCCTCATCACTGAGACGCAAACAAGTACATAAGCTGACAGAAGAACATAATTTGTCAATTTTCTCAGATACAATGCATGGTTCAAAACACGATCTCAATAAACAAAATTATACTCCCTCCATCCAGAAATAACTGTCGCTCAAACGGATGTATCTAGCACTGAAATACATCTAGATACATCCGTTTGAGCGATAGTTATTTCTGGACGGACGTATACCTACATATACAGTCTGAGATATTTGGTTCAGTTGCATCATATGAGCAGTACATAAACAAAAGACAAGTAGTATTATCAACAACTGTTAGTATCATAGAATAATTACAAACAAAATTATGTATCCATAGCCAGAAAAGGTAAATTTGCCAATTACATAAGCATAAATTGTACCAAATTTGGTTCATATTACTGGTAACAAAATATCCTTTTCCCACGGAGGAAAAAAAATATCTTATCTGAAACCTAAACACTAGTGTGCAGACCATGTTAACTTACAAAACAAGGCAAATCCATTGCTGACATCTTTTTTCCATAGAAGCATCAATGCAGTTCCAAATAGGCCAAGGCTTATCAATATTGTTCAAGTAATACCAAGTAAACCATGTAAATTTTCTTGTTATATCATTGCAGGCTCACATCATCCTTCCATCCAACAACCTGTTTCAACTTGAACACTGGACAGCATTGCATACAGATTTTCCGCTGCTGTTGTATGTTAAATGCACATCTTGTCTCAGATTGCAAAACTTCAACTCGAAAACAACACACCAAAACTGGACGGCATTGGCCACCAGGGTTTCTGATCTGGGGGAAACATGATCTGGCGAGCGATTTATTCCTGTAGCACGGCAGCTGGCACAGCTACAAACCACAATCATCATCCTCAGAGCAGGTCTATCTTCATGGGAAAGTCTAGCCTGATAATGAGATGGGGAGGGACCTAGGGAAGGATCAAAGATAGAGGCATCCATACATTGGTTTCCAACCATGCTAGTCCCAAAAACACTACGCCACACGTGCTTCACTGCTTTCAAAATCTCGCTTTCATGTCAACCCAATCCATCTCTTGAAATGTAGTGCTGCTTCTCTCCTTATCAGTTGAGCTTCTGTTTGCACCTTAGGAGCCTTACCTTTGTACAATGTTCTATGATATTTAAGCCACAGGGACTTGTACTTGTATTTATCTATAAACATCTCGCACTTTTCCATCAATTCTATGACTTCCATTGCTCGAAGGAAGAAACCACCTCTCACAAAGCAATACAACAGAGAGTCCAACAGTTCCTGATCAAATTTCATCGAGTTGGAGTTGGCCAGAACTTTCATTTCGCCCCACAAATCTGTCACCTCCACATACTTGCCACCAACAGCAGCATAAGCAGTTACTAAAGAATGGAAAGTTTGTGCGTTTGGCGTGTGGCCTAAAACACGCATCTTGCTCAGTGCTTTGTGAGCATCGTGCATTAATCTCTTCTTACAGAAGAAATGTATAACATTGTTCCAGTCATGAATGGCATGATTGACTGTATGACCACTTTTGACTTCTTCCACTAGCTTAGCAGTCAAAGCAGCTTCATTGTTATCACAGCTTTGTACTAACATCTCAAACTCCCTGTTAACAGATTTTTGAATGTTTGAGCTCTTCATCTCTTTAAAAAGATGGAGAGCGCCTGTGGTGTTATTGTGATGTGCCCTGGATTGTATCAAATCTTCGTAGCAGCTTGAATCAAGCTGGATTCCTGCCTGTTGAGCATCCTTCAAAAGTGCAGTTATATCGTCTTCATGATTCTCCTCTTTGCAGTAAGCTTTTAGGAGTGACGAATAAATGGAAGAACCAACTCTAACTCCAGAAAATCTCATCTCGTCAAGAAGGTCATGTGCCTGCTCTAATAATCCAAGAGAAATACATGCATTTATCACTTGTACAACAAAGGAGCTCTCAACAGACACGGGCGAATCCTCTTTGCTTGCCTTCACAAGAAACGATGCCAATGCACTGATCTTATCTGCTTCCAAGAAAGCTTTGACCAGTTTGGCATACATTGTTTCAGTTGGATGGAGGACACCATGTTCAGATTTTACCAGTCCAACCTGTTCCTGCAGCTTATCTGATAATAGCTTGTGTAATTCTCTCGCCTCTAATTCAAGCCTTGCAAAGCTCTTATCTTTGAAGAATGAAGAGTAATTTTGCATTTGGCGATCAGTAGACACAGGTTTATTTGGGGAACCTGAAATTTCAGGGCCCTTTTTCTCATAAGGAAGATACAATTTGTTCGATTCGACTGCTTCAAGAACTGCTTTAGCTGCTTCTAGTGACCGCTTTGCGTTGTTACCCTTTTTAAGCATATCCAGTACCATATCCACAGCAGAATCCAAATCCCCGAATTTCAAATGGCAGGAGAGCAGGCAATCATAGTACTGCCTGAACTCTGATTCACTGAGACCACAGGCCTCATCTACATGCCTCTTCAACTTCTGAATCTCATCTTTGTGTCCATTCTTTTCGTATATGCGAGCCATGACAACCAACAAGCTGGCTTCAGGTTTCACCCCAATCCTGGGCATTAATTCGAGAAGCTGCTCTGCCTTTTTAGTAGTACCAAACAGGAGGGATGCAGTTAGAACAATGCTGAAGGTAAATGAATTGGGCTTCATTGCTAGCAACGGACGGTTGCTCTTCTTCCGCGGATCAACTCTGTTGTTCTGGAAAAGGTATCCGATCTCCATTACCATGTCGGCAGCAAGGAACGAACCGGTCGCAGTCTGACACATGTGTGCTATAACCGCAGACCATGCCGCGACGGGTGGGTATGCTTCAATCTTGACCAACTTCCTCACAACATTTACAGCAAGATCAGGAAGAGCGCACCGTGCAAGAAGAAGGGACAGGTAAATCAGGGCCTCCTTCTCCAGCAGTTCAGGCCTCGCTTGAAACGCGCGATCGACCACATCGTACGACTGGTTAAGCCTGTGGGCCTCAAAGGTCGCTGCGAAGCCAGTGATGAGCTTGCTCAGAACAGACTTTCTCGGGAGCCCGTCCATGTGAAGATGCTTCTCGTAGGCCCTCCACGCATCATCAAACCTCTGCTGGTCGATGGCATTCTCTATCTCCGATGCTAGCAGAGACGAGTCCCGGGCTTGGACGAGAACCGTTTCGGTAGCGGTGGAGAAGCAAGCACCACCACGAGTAACAGCATGCGATTTCAGGTTCGAGAATCCGATATCTTTGTCACCGGTGCACTTGGTAGTATCATGACACTTGTGGTCCAAGATGTGAGAGGCAATACAGGGTGGTGGACAGGCGAGGAGCGCAGATACGGCACGGCCTGAACGCGGCCTTGTAGTACAGATTCTTGCAACGCGGAGCATCTGCATGTTGCCTGCCATGGATGGATAAATCAAGTCAATGCGGTCTTGTACTACGGATTCAGCAAACGGCGGCGGTAAGACTGAAGATTGTATTGGGGGGAATCAGCTCCCAAGTTTTGAGATTTACCTAGGTTTGGCTACACGAAGAGTGGAAGCCGACACAGGCCGCAGCGGAGCGCCGCCTAATTAATCCCCTCCCCGGCGGCATCCCTGGCCTCCGCTTCCTCCCCTCTCCATCCTCGCCACCTGCGGAGCAGCGGCAGAGATGGGGGCGGGTGACGGCGACGACGGCAATGAAGAGGCGGCGCTCTTACTCTGCGTGCAGCGGCGTGTGGCGGGAGGGGGAGCACCGCAGCGGGTGGGTGGGAGGTTGAGTGGCGGCGGGGGCGAGCTTGGGTAGGGAGCGCCGGCGAGGGTCAGAGTGGCGGCACTTTGGCAGGCCTTGGCTTGTTGGGCCTTCAACATTTCAGCCTAGAAATTAGTTGTTGCTCGGAACATCTACGGCGCGAAATCACTAATTCATGAGGACTCCTTGAAAAATCACGTCCATCTCGCCAGGTGCGACAAGTGACGCGCTACATGTGCGAAACTTCTCACAACTTAGAATTTTCCTTTTAAAAAAAGTCGTTTATTCAAAACGTTTTATCTCTTAACCGTGCGTCCCGATCTCTAATTGTTTTCACAGTTGGATGCCTCTCGCTGAAGCAAATCCGGGTCTTTCACGAAAGTAAAACCATGCCTCTTGCGAAAGGAACAAAAAGGAAAACACGCTTTTTACCGTTCTGAGAGGCACGGCCGTGCCTCTCGCAGAAGGAAGTCCGTGCCGGAATCAAAACCGTGTCTCTCACGTAAGGAAAAAAAAAAGAGAAAACGCGTTTTTTCATTTCCGAGAGGCATGACCGTGCCTCTCTAGAAGCAAAACAGTGCATCTCGCGGAAGCAAAAAAAACACTCATTCTTTTCCAGTTTCTGAGAGGCACGGCCGTGCCTCTCTGAAGCAAAACCATGCCTCTCGCGAAAGAAAAAAACATGTTTATTCGCGCAAAAAAACTAAGAAAGACCGGTGAAAAACCAAAAAGCAGAAAAACCCGAAAAAACCATCTAAAAAGCCGAAAAAGCGTGTGAAATATAAAAAAACAAAATTCGAGGGAGCGCCCAGAGCACGACACATGGTGGCGGCTGAGAGCACGGGCTAAAAGCATGACAGATCCTCAAAAAACAAATCTACGGGCGCAACATAACGAACTACTCCGCCGGCCTTTGAAGTATTTCTTTTAGTAGATATTTATACAGCACACAAGGTTTTTCCAAATGATTTTATTGTAATTCCTAGTCATAGGAATATATTTTCTTGGATCTTAGATCCAGATCAGTGTAATTATAATTGTTATGAGGGTGAATAAAATTACAGGTGCTTCTTCGAAAAAAAATCTACGCACTATGTATTGATCGAGAGCTCCTATTTGACGACCTATGCGCCTGAAGTCGCGGAAACGCGCACCCCCACACCCAGCCCTATTGGGCCGGCCCATGCAACGGGCAGGGTAACCCTAGTTTTTTAATTTCGTCTTTGTTGCTTTTTTTTCTTTTCTGGTTTTTACATTTAAAATAATTAGCAATTCAAAAAAGTCCCAAATTTCTACACAATTGTGAATTTGGAAATAATAGTCCATAAAATGATCATGAATTCATAAAAAAATGTTCGAAAAAAATAAAAACATATTCATGATTTTGAAAAATGTTTGCGTATTCAAAAAATATTCATGATTTTGAAAAATGTTTGTGTATTAAAATCATGCTCCTGAATTTGAACAAAACTTCCCGAATTCAAATATTGTTCATGAGTTTTCTGAAAAGTTTCACAAAAAGAAAATAAGATCATGAATATGAAAAATTGTTCCCAAATTTTTCAAAAAACTTTATCGGTACAAAAAATGTTCATGTGTTTGGAAAAAAATCATCTATGTGAAAAATACATACACAATATACAATGTGTATAAAAAATGTTGATCATGTATTAAAAAAAGTTGAATGTATATAAAACAAATGTTCTTGGTGTAGACAAAGCATGTAGAACATGCATAAAAACATAAATTTTTAAAAATGTTTATTGTGTATCAAAAAATATTAAAGGTGTATAAACAAATCTTCTTGGTATATTCGAAAAATGCATAGTGTGTAAGAAAAATATTCAAACACAAAAAATTGAAAATATGTTAATCATCTATTTCAAAAAAAATGTTAAATATGTATAATTTGTTTTACTGATGTATACGAAAAACTTGAAATCTGTGTTAAAAAAATTTAACATGAAAATATATTTTAAATTTTTTTACCGTGTAACAAAAATGTCAATCATGTATTTAGTTTCTTTAAAACATGTATTAAAAAATTTCTTGATATATACCAAAAAATTACAATGTGTATGTAGAATTAGTCATCAAACCTAATGTTTTTAAAATGATAATCATGATTTAAAAATGTTGAGCATGTATAAAAAATGTTCCTGATACACACGAAAAATGTACAGATGCATATGAAAAATGTAGACATGTGTTGGAGAAAAGAAAGACAAAGCAAAGAAAACTGAAGAAAGGGAAAAAATGAAAAAGAAGAAAATAAAAAAAAGAAACAAAGAAAAACGAACAGAGTTAGAAAGAAAAGAAAAAAATCAGTCAAAACCAAGAAACAAAAAAAGAAAAATAAACCTGAAAGAAACGAGGAAACCGGTGAGAAAACAAAGAAAAAGGAAAACTAAAGAAAACCGTAAAGAAACAAGGAATTCCGGGAAAAAAAACCCAGAAAACAACTGGGAAAGAAAAAAGAAACCAAAAAATCATTGCAAAAAAGAAAGAAAAAGGAAAACCCCATGAAAAAACAACAAAAACAGTGAACAGGAAAATGAAACAGAGAAACCAAAGAAAACTAGGAAGAAACAAAGAAAACATAAAGAAAAAAAGAAAAAGAAAAACAAATAATTCAATTAAAGTTGCAGCTACAACGAGTGATCGAACATGAACAATGCAAGCAATAAAAAAATAATGAAACGGGCTAGCCCAGGTTACGACGGGGAAGAAAATGCTACTACGAGACGGAAGCTATACTCACTATGAGCAAGATATAGTCTTCGCAAGCATCTACAACTGTACCCTGAAACCCTCATCAAATGAGTAGAAGGACAACCGAGACCCAACTCATATTTGGCGCTTAAGGCGTTGTTTAAAGGAAAATTGGCCCAACTTTGGCGCGGCGGGGAAGCTCATTCCCCTTTGATACAAGTTGTGGTTCGTTAGGGTTATAACTAACCAGCCTATTCAGTACATATAACACCAAATCATTTTTTGACAAAGGGTGAAGTTATTGAGTCAAATTAAACATCTAGAGGACACAATACACAATGAAAAAAATACAATACACAATGAGCACCACTACGATGCACGCAACCAACATTGACACACACAAAATCATGCAAGCAAAGATCGAAGTCTTACAAGACCGAAGCTATGCCTAGACGGAGGAAGAAAACCTGCAGCGAGGAAAACAATGATCGAGGAACTACAACAACGACCATCTGCACCAACCATCTCTTGACATCACAAGGATAATGCGAAAGGTTCTCTAGTAGCAATGCATTCAGTAAGGGAACGATGCTCATGCGCCACCGTCGCCGACTCCAACCTCCAAAGGCCAGATCTTGGGTTTCACCCTCAAGATAAAAGTCCAAGCAAATATGAGCAATGCCTTCAACAAGGTAACAACACAAAAACACTATCGTTGCCAGGTATAACCAACTAGAGTTAGGCCTAGGGTTTTCACCCCGAGGTCGATACCGGGTACTCGAGAAGCACCACCAAATCAAAGCCATAATGTATTGTCCTCACCACTTTCGGCCATCCCAGCAGTTACATGTGTAGCACGATCTTGACGTGAGACGCAACACAAGTGAAGACCATGCTCGTGCTCACATAAGAAGCTTGTCAAGACACAACAAGTGTCAGTCGCCACTGAAGGCTCTAAACGACCAAAAGTCACCATCACACACGTGACGAAGATTAGCGAGGGAGGCACCAACACGAGCAAAATCGCAATTCGTCCTCGCATGTGACAGAAGATTAATTGGTTGGCAAAACATACTTTTCATTATAGCCGATATAAAGGTTTTAGACCTTGCGACCCATTATGACAATTGCCTAGCAACACAAGAGCACGCCGCCATCCGTGGAACAAGCGGAGGACTACTTGTTGGAACTCAGAAGGTCGTCGATGTTGCCCGCGTACCTGCAGATGGGGTCGCGTGCACCAATGACTCAGCTCAGGAGTCCGCTCGTCCAATCGGAAACAACAACACCATCGCTACACGACCACACCCTTTGCCTCTATTTGTCACCCGTAGATCGCATCTCTCCATCAGAGACTATCGGAGCAGAGATATTCCCGCCGTCGCCTTCATCAACCCGTGCCAGGACTTAGCTCGCCACTAGTCTCTAGCAGCGGCGAGGGGAAAGGGGGATGGGGAAGTAGGAGTTGGTATCTATAGAGAAGGGAGGAGACGGTAGCTATGGGGAGGGAGGAGAGGGTGGCAGAAAATCTAGGAGGATGAGCAAATATAAACATGTTAACAATTCTATATCTTAACAACTCACCTTAATAAATATGTAATGCTTAGATCAATTTGGAGCTTGCAACATTGTGAAAGTGCATCTCTTAAGTACTCCATATTTGGGTTTGATGATTTATGACATGTTTTGCCGCCACCACGCCCAGGTGGAGTAAAGTTGCCTGAAGAGTTGCCTTGGAAGGAGAGGTATTGCTGCTCCAACATGATTTGAAAAGAAAGTAGACGAGAATACAAGTCACCAAGGGATACCGGGTCTGTTTGAGTTGTGATCAATGACAACGGGGGATTGTAACACAACACATAGGAGACCATGTCGTCTTTGGCGATAGGAGACACTAGCATGGCCATAGTTCGACGAGTTCCTTTACTTTGTTGAAGTAGTCATTTACCGAGAGATATTCTTCCTCAGATTTGCCAATTACATGGATGCGAGGAGAACATGCACCCACAGGTAGACCAGGGCTCAACCATGGTTGACACAGCCCACACCTACTCGATTAACTCTGGTGATATTGACGCAAGCAGGGAACTCCACATCACTTGGTCTTGCTCAGCCCAAGACTCACACTCGGGATTTGGCACCTTATCGGTTCCACCTATATCGTTGTTGCTGACGAGCTCCTTGGGAGGAGTCGCGTTGGTCCCATCAGTGTACCTGAGGACCTGAGTGTTGCGCATGCATGACGATGCCTGATTTTCGCGCGAAAAAAGTCGGAGCTGCACATTTAGATGACCAAACAAGACAAGCATTTTCAAAAGAATGTTCGGTTTATACAACACTAAATCTAGGAGGGCGGGATAAGATAGAACACTTTTAAACTTTATCTCAATTAACAACATACACCAAACTATGACAACCCAAAACCTGTTAATATATATTTATACTAGGTGACTATTTATCTTCGATCAATCAACATCTTTGTCATACATCGATCATGTTGTGAAATTAACATGGATAAGACTTTAGCTAGCTAATTAAGAATGCGGCCATTTGGTGCCCAGGTGCAGAACTAATTAAGAGTGTCATGATTCGGTGTACCTAAGTGCCTAGGTGTGAACATCAAATTCAAATAAAATTAAAAAAACATTCAAAAAATCTAATAGAACTTGGCATCCGATATGCTCGAATGCGCGATGTGCATGCAAAAATTCATGGTGTTTGGGCATTCAAGGAGGTTGTGGCTAAAAAAATGGCTCTGAAAGAAACTTTGAAAAAGAACACTATTTGGACTTTTTTAGCTAGAGGTCCTCGAATGTCCAAACACCTGAAAATGTGCATGCTCCTTCCGCACATGAGCATCTTGCATGCCATAAACTTCCAGAATTATTTGAATTTTTTTACTATTTTTTGAATTTATTGTTCATCGAATGCAGATGAGCCCGAGCTTAGACACGAATTACTGCCTAGTTAAGGTGTTTCCATCCCCTACTTGGTCGATTAATGACTAGACTTCTATGTACCATCCGTGGGATAATCATTTTATATAGTTATTTATATATTTTGCATGGATCCATTTACTATCATACCAATGCTCCCAGTCGTTCAGAAACCCTTGAAACATCTATGCCAATTCTCGAGCTGAAGGCCTGCATATTATAGAAGAAATTTATGCAATTAATTAACTGGACTTTGAGGCAAAAATAGATCAATGTTAGGTATTAGATGGTAACCAGTCCTCCATCACGCAGTACGAAAGAGACATTTTGCAGTCGCATATTATTAAATTTACTAGACATTCTAGACAGTAGAGAGGGACGAAAAAGAAAGAAAGAAACATGTACTAAAAAGAAAACATATTAAGACGTGCATTTTACTTGTATATATACGTCGCTATTCAGTTTAATATCACACTAGAAACAAATGGGTACCCCTCAATAAATTATGGTGTAATATTTTTATAAGGCTACTGCAAAGTTCCAAAAAGGAAGACTGTTTTTGGCACAAAATTCATTTTATTCAGAATCGGATGCTTTTGAATACGAATCTAGTGATACGATTTCCATATAATATAAAATATATTTTGTAGGTGTAATTAATTATTGTTCAAAACTTGAATCCTTAAGACTCTTGTGCGCCATACATTTTGCAACGTAGATATATTTGCTAGTTGCAAAAGCAAAAGGCTGAACCTATGTATACGTACCCGAGAGTGTATAGTGTAGAACATTTTGCGGCCAGCAACCGAGTGATTGGCGTTGATGATCTCAGCACCTTCTTCCTCATGGATGGTGATTACCTCATGGAGCTTGATCGGCCTCTCCATGCAGCATATCAGTCTCACCTCCATGCTTGAATCGTCGTGTTGCCGCACCTGCAATATCGGTTCCGATGCCTCCCAAGCTTTCTCTTCTTCTGGCGACCCTGTACCGCTGCTTGTGGTAGTGGTGGTAGTGGGTGTTGGGATGCTAGTATGTCCTTTTAAGGTATCCAAGGCCCGCACGGAGCTCCTCCTACGTTGTAGCTCATCGACCCTCTCCTTCAGCTTCTTGATGTATGACGCCCCAACATCCAGGCTGCCTAGCTGGGTCATTGTATCCTACATACACATTTGAGGAACAACAATATGAAAAAATTACGTGAAAGAATTTTCAATTTTTATTTCTTGACATGATTTACTTGGCTCAAACAACCTTATATTTTTAGATAATGGAAGAGTTCTATATTTACCGGTCTTTGAATCATGATGCACAATCACACATAATAAAACCTTTTGGATTATAGAATCATCTAACATAAGATCAATTGTGGGTTTTCTTCAACGATGTGTGGTACCTGAAGCAGTTAGGAAAAGACTTGACTTCTTGGTTAGTAACTTCAATGATATGTGGTACCAATTTTCTGAACATTGGTACCCAAAGCGGTTAGGGAAGGACTTGACCTCTATAGATCTAGATTCTTCTTGAAATCTGATGAAAACAAAAGAAAATATCGCCTAATGAGATGCGGTGTCATTTGCAGACCTATAGACCAAGGTGGTCTTGGTCTGGAGGATCTCAAAATAAAAAAAATAAGTGTCCGCTCAGCAAATGGTTGTTCAAGTTACTTACTGAGGATGCGGTCTGGCAGGAGTTCTTGAGAAATAAGTATCTCCACTCAAAATTCTAGTCTCGGGTTCAAGCCAAACCCGTTGATTCGCCATTTTGGAAAGGTTTGATGGGGTCAAAAGTAAATTTGCCATAGAGGATCTTTTGTGGTGGGCAATGTCTTAACCACTACATGGCTGGGGGACGAGCCTCTAGCTTTGCAATACACTTATCCTTACAACATTGTGCAAAGGAAGGAGGTTTCTGTTGCATCGGTGTTGGAACATGTTCCGTTGAATGTTGCAATTAAACGGTCTCTCATCAGGGAGAAGTGGATGGACTAGTTGCACCTTATCAATAGATTGATGATTGTCACCCCCAATGAAGAACCAGACACCTTTCCGTTGGAAGTTGAATTCCTCCGGCGTATTCTCTATGAAATCCATGTATACATACCTCATCAATGATGGCCCGCCATTTCATCGCAAGTATATTTCAAAACTTAACGTTCCAACTAAAATCAAGATTTCCTTATGGTACCTAGATAGAAAAATGATCTTAACTAAGAATAGCCTCAAGAAGCGTGGGTGACAAGGTTGCACAAAAGGTTGTTTTTGCGGCAATGAAGAACCGATTCAGCATATTTTCCTTCAATGCCTTCTTGCCATATTATTACGGTGTACTGTTCATGTCGTCTTTAATCTATCTCCACCTACAGGTAGTTTGAATACGTTTGGGTACTAGTTGGAGGGTATTCATCCTAGCATAAGGCTCAGATTCATGTTTAAGTTTGTGCTTTACTTTTGGCTATGGAGAGTTGCCGCGATAATTGTGTTCTAACTTTTTAACCTGATTGAAAATTCAAATCTTTTACATGTCATTTTCAAAGCTATTAATTGGCTCCATACGGGTTCTTTCTAATATGGGAGGAGAGGGCGTTCACGGTCGCCGGGTGCAACTAATGGGAGATGGTCGCTCGGATTTATTTCAATCATTATATGGTTGGCATTCTAGTAATAGGATTTCTGAGGTAAGAGAATTCATATTTTCTTGTTACTTTTTTGTTGATTTTTTTTTACTATGACCGTCCTGTGTAGGCTTAGGGCATCTACAATGGTAGACGCTTGTGGAGGCGCTAATAGAGAAAATAAATAAATTTTATATAATTAAAAAACGCCTAAGCGTCTGAGGTTACAACGGCAGGTGCTAATTCTGCGGGCTAAATTAAACTAGTCGGGCGCTTCGCATGGGAAGAAAATCAGTCAAGCACTCGCTGCCAGGTCTTGCGCCGACGCTACGTCTGGCGCTGGGATTCAGGGCGTCAACTGCCAATTAGCCAGGTTTCTAATCCTGGCGCCCGTGCTAAGCGCCGGGCGTTGGAGATGCCTTTATGTCGTTTTCTTCGGTTGGATACTGTCGAACATTGAATTAGATAAGGTAGGGCCATGTGCATCACTCGATGGCCCGGGGTGTAATCCATCTTTTTTGAAGAAAAATGCATTAGTGGTTAAATAGTCCAAATAAAGATCATGCCTTTTAGAGACGAGATCACAAGATAAACATGGAGTGAAAAAGCTGGCTATCACGCTGCTCAGGCATGCTCCGGCCACGATGAGAAGAGGCGTACGTGTTCTTACAGTGCTGGAGCAGCAGTGTTCTCTTGGGATGAGGGATGCGAGCTTCTCGCAGAGGGCCTTCATGCGCTTCCTCCTCTCCTTCTCGGACTCCTTCTTCTCCAGCAGCACCACCGCCGTGCCGCCGCTCGCCCTGCTCCTCTTCCCGCCCCTCGCCGGCTTCGCCTTCATCTCCACCTATATAGCTCACGAGGTAGAGATGAGCATGCATGCAGCGGGCCTTAACGGGTATGAATGAAGAAGAAAAGGGAGATACCGAGTTCAGAGCGCAGGCATTCATTGGTAGGAGACGAAGAAATCCGAAGGAAGGAAAATGATGAGATGGAGGACGAAGGACCAGTATACGGATAAGGGCCGGCCGGCCTATGGGAGTATGGGAAACATGCTACTATACAAGGTATATATAAGGGCACCACACACGTAGCTAGTCTTAATTTAAATGTGTGTGACTGAGGTATATGTGGTTAGAGCAACTCTAGCAGACCCCGCATCCGTCCCCGACCCGCAAAATAACCGCCAAAATGCGGGTACGGGCTGAAAAGCCTGCCCGACCAGACCCCGCATCCCGCCCCGGCCCGCAAAATTTTTTAGGGGGCGCGGCAAATTTCCGGCCCCAACCCGGGAAAACGAGGGTTTCCCCCTCGCGGCTGCGGCGCCCTGCATCACAGAGAAGCAGTTGGCGGGAGGGACATTTCAGCCCGCGCTCTTTTCCCCCTTCCTTCCGCCGCCGCACGCCCGCCGCCGGCGATTCCGGCCATATCCGCGGGCGGAATCGCTCCGCGGGGCCGCCCCACACCCTCCCGCGCCGAGCCGCTGCACCGCCCCTCCGGATCTGGCGAGAAGAGCCGCCCCTCAGTCGCCGCCGCTGCTGGGATCGACCACCGCTGAGCGCACCACCCTCGTCGCCGCCCGGGATCACTCGCCACCGGTTAGTCCCTTTTTTGTGATTTTCGCGAGCTGTGTAGTAGATTGACGCGCCGGCGTGCGTGTAGATGGAGTTGACCCCCTGCGAGAAGTTCTTGCTATCCGATTCGTCCGATTCGGACGACTCGGATGTGGAGACCATGCTTGCGACCTTTCGGCAGCAAACATTGGTCATGGCGCTTGCCGTGAAGGAGCATGAAGACGAGTACCGAAAGAGGAGGCGAGGATCTACTGTCGGGCGTCTGTGCATTCCGCGGAATCGCCATCTTGGAAACGAGATGTTGATGTTGTTGGGGAACGTAGCAATAATTCAAAATTTTCCTACATGTCACCAAGATCAATCTAGGAGATGCTAGCAACGAGAGAGAGGGAGTGCATCTTCATACCCTTGAAGATCGCTAAGCGGAAGCGTTACAAGAACGCGGTTGATGGAGTCGTACTCGCGGCGATTCAAATCGCGGAGGATCCGATCTAGCGCCGAACGGACGGCGCCTCCGCGTTCAACACACGTACAGCCCGAGGACGTCTCCTCCTTCTTGATCCAGCAAGGGGAGAGGAGAAGTTGAGGGAGAACTCCAACAGCACGACGGCGTGGTGGCAATGGAGCTCGTGGTTCTCCGGCAGAGCTTCGCTAAGCACTACGGAGGAGGAGGAGGAGTTGGAGGAGGAGAGGGCTGCGCCAAGGGAAGGGTGTGGCTGCCCTCCCACCCCCTCACTATATATAGGGGGAAGGGGAGAGGGGGCCGGCCCCTCTAGATGGATCTAGAGGAGGAGGCGGCGGCCAGGGGAAACCCTAGATGGGTTTGGGCGCCCCCACCCCCTAGGAAACTTGCCCCCAAGCCGGGAGGGGCGGATGCCCTAGGCGTGGCGCCCCACCTCTCCTGGTTACGTGAGAGGGGTTGGGAGGGGCGCACAGCCCCTTAGTGGGCTGGTTTGCCTCTTCCCCTTGGCCCATAAGGCCCCCCAACGCTTGCCGGGGCCTCCGAAACCCCTTTCGGACATGCTGGCCATAGCCTGGTACCCCCGGAACAATTCCAGACTCCAATACCCTTCGTCCAATATACCGATCTTCACCTCCGGACCATTCCGGAGCTCCTCGTCATGTCCGGGATCTCATCCAGGACTCCGAACAACCTTCGGTAACCACATACTATTTCCCATAACAACTCTAGCGTCACCGAACCTTAAGTGTGTAGACCCTACGGGTTCGGGAACCATGCAGACATGACCGAGACACCTCTCCGGCCAATAACCAATAGCAGGATCTGGATACCCATATTGGCTCCCACATGTTCCACGATGATCTCATCGGATGAACCACGATGTCGGGGATTCAATCAATCCTGTATTCAATTCCCTTTGTCTATCGGTATGTTACTTGCCCGAGATTTGATCGTCGGTATCCCCATACCTCGTTCAATCTTGTTACTGGCAAGTCTCTTTACTCATTCCGTAACGCATGATCCCATGGCTAACTCATTAGTCACATTGAGCTCATTATGATGATGCATTACCGAGTGGGCCCAGAGATACCTCTCCGTCATACGGAGTGACAAATCCCAGTCTCGATTCGTGCCAACCCAACCGACACTTTCGGAGATACCTGTAGTGCACCTTTATAGCCACCCAGTTACGTTGTGACGTTTGGTACACCCAAAGCATTCCTACGGTATCCGGGAGTTGCACAATCTCATGGTCTAAGGAAACGATACTTGACATTAGAAAAGCTCTTAGCAAACGAACTACACGATCTTGTGCTATACTTAGGTTTGGGTCTTGTCCATCACATCACTCTCCTAATGATGTGATCCCGTTATCAATGACATCCAATGTCCATGGTCAGAAAACCATAACCATCTATTGATCAACGAGCTAGTCAACTAGAGGCTTACTAGGGACATGTTGTGGTCTATCTATTCACACATGTATTACGGTTTCCAGTTAATACAATTATAGCATGAACAATAGACAATTATCATGAACAAGGAAATACAATAATAACCATTTTATTATTGCCTCTAGGGCATATTTCCAACAGATGCAAGATTATTTTTCGGAGGATCCTACATATCCTGCACACCTCGTCCGCAGATTGTACCGAATGCGCCGATCCCTTTTTGTGAAAATTGTTGAAGCTTGCGAGGCAAATTGTCGGTATTTCACTCAGAGAAGGAATGTCGCGGGCTTAAAGGGATTTAGTGCATATCAAAAAATCTCCGCAGCTATGCGGGTGATTGCATATGGCGTTCCGGCTGACTATGCCGATGAGTATCTTCGCATTGGTGAAGATAGCACAATTGAGTCTGTGCGTAGATTTGCGAAAGTGATCGTCCGTGTCTTTGGTCCCGAGTATCTTCGGGCACCAAATGAAGATGACACAAAGAAATTGATGGCAGCTAATGAGAGGAGAGATTGGCCTGGGATGCTAGGTAGCATTGATTGTATGCATTGGAGTTGGAAAAATTGCCCCAAGGCTTGGCAAGGAATGTATTGTGGCAAGTCTCGTGATGCAACAATTGTGCTAGAGGCTGTAGCATCCGAGGATTTATGGGTTTGGCATTGCTTTTTTGGTATGCCCGGCACACGCAATGATATCAACGTGTTGCAACGCTCTCATTTGTTTGCTAGGCTTGCTAGTGGTGATGCTCCTGCTTGCAACTACACTATCAATGGGCATGAATACACAAAGGGGTACTATCTTGCAGATGGTATATATCCTCCTTGGTGCACATTTGTCAAGAGCATCAAAGAACCCAAAACAAAAAAACAATGTGAATTTGCAAGGGTGCAAGAGGCAGCCCGAAAAGACATTGAAAGAGCATTCGGTGTTTTGCAATCTAGGTTTGCCATTGTCCGAGGTCCTGCTCGTTTTTGGGATAAGAAAACCCTGAAGAACATCATGACTTGCTGTGTTATCCTGCACAATATGATTCTTGAAGATGAGAGAGGAATTGACTTAGAATTCTTTTACGATAATGTGGGTAGCCGTGTCAAACCAGCTAGAGACCCAAACCGCATTAGAGCTTTTCTTCAGACATACAAGAAGATTGAAAATGCAGACACACACTTTCAACTTCAGGAAGATCTCATTGAGCACCATTGGCAAAGGGTTGGACAGTGACTAACTTTTGTATTCATTTGTATTTGTATTCATGACAAGTTTTGTATTGCATTATTTTAAGTTTGCTACCGTAATTTGAATAATTATTTGTAATGCGAATGATTATTGTTTTATGTTTGATTTGAATAACTCAGTTTGTTTTCGATTGTTGAAATTATGTTGGATTTGAGATTTGCGGGCTGATGATTTGCGGGGATGCAGCGGCGCAAAGAGCAGAACCCGCATAGCCGACCCATAAAAAAGCATATTCCGCGAATATACTTTTTTACGGATCCGTTTGGGGGGTCTACATCTTTGCCAGCCCGCGCCGGCCCGCAAAAGCTGTTTTGCGCGAACTGCATACGCGTTTTGCGGGCCGGCATTTTGCGGGGTCTGCTAGAGTTGCTCTTATAGTAGTGCAAGGCAATGCAGTACGTACACCGGTAAGTCAGTTTGGAGCACCAGCACTTTGAGCCCCTTTTTTGAAGTTCGGAAATATTATTGTTTATGGTTCATAAAATTCTGAAATATTCTATATATGCGTGCATATATAGATGTGTAGTACTATATATCTACGAAGTTCCATGTGTTTGTACTCCCTCCGGTTCTTTTTACTTTGCATATAAGAATTGTCTGAAGTCAAACTTCATAAAGTTTGATCATATTTATATGAAAATATATCAACATCTACAATGCTAAAGTTACACAATATGAAAATTAAAGTCATGACATATCTAAGGAAGTTGATTTTACATTGTGAATGTTGCTATTTTTTTTCTATAAAGTTGGTCAAACTTTACGAGGTTTGACTTCAGACAAATCTTATATGCGAACTAAAAAGGACCGGAGGGAGTGTGAGATGTAAAAAAAAAACTTCAACATAGGCTTTTTTTGGAGCGGATTTTTGTCTTTTTTGTGTAGCTTATAATATGTTTATGAATTTTGGACAAAAATTAACAAGTATATGGAGAACATCCATCCATATTTCTGTAAAAATATATTATTATGAAAACTTCAAAAATACCATTATGAGGTTTTTAAAATGAAGTGCTCCAATGCCACCGTGCTTCAAAAATATCAATGGAGTTGGCCACTGTAGTCTTTCTGCTATACTAGCAACATAGTATAAACGTGCTAACTGGGCACATGTTGCTGTTACACAAACATTCAATGTGGTGACAAAGTGACAGCGGCGTATATTTGGAACCATCGGTTAAAGACAAGCACATGGTTATCGGGCATGGACCATACATGAACATTATTGAGTGCAGGTCCCCTTCCCACAAGAAAAAAGCAGCAAGATTTTATGAGCAAAAATTGCAGTAAGTGGAATGGGAGAACCCGCCGCACAAAAAGCAGTAGCTACATATATTCCCGGATGCAGAGAATATAAAAATATTTCTGGCTCTCACATTAGTTCACTCCGAGAAAGAGAAATAACTCCCGTGCTCGGCAAAGATTTATTTTGCTATTTTGTTGTAGTATAATTGAACTGTTTCCTGTGAAATTTCAGAGAAGCAGCCCACAGTTCATCATCTTCTGACCGTGGAGCAGGCTGCTAGGTGCACGAGAAGCAATGGAGACCACCACCTCGCTCTTTGCCAAACACTGCCCATCACGCAGGGACCTCACCCTACAACGCAGACAGATCTACTACCGTTTGACCATCTTTTTATTGCCAGTAAAAAAAGACTTCTTTTTTTATTTCTACTGAGCAGCATTTTTGCATTTGCCAAACAAGAGGGTTGGCAAAAATGTTAGTGACACACTCGAAGGGGGTCAAGGCAAATACACTATGGCGTTGAAATCAGTTTGGCTAAGTACATGTCATAAGATAATATAGCATCAAATTCATTTTAAATTGTATAATTTCTATGGCACACAACTCATATATGATTGTTCTAATTGATAGTCAAAACAAATCTTAAATTGCCCGCGGGCCTCATAAACCAAAAAGGAGGGGGCAAGCTTTTTCAGCATCAAGGCATATGGCGTTGGCATAGCCAAGTTCAACGCCAGAGAGGCTGCCATTGGGCAAACGGTTTAAGTTTCGAAACATAATCTTTAGCACTCAGTTTCTCAGTTTCAGCCAGGTCACAAATGATCATATGGTTTTATGAAAATTCAGATGTGAACATTTCTTGCCAATATACCTATATCCATGATACGTTTCAGATTCTTGGTAAGCACTTAAAAATAAATTAATTGTGATAAAAAATGACAGGATTGATTTCCTTTGGAAGCTAGCTATGGCGCATACACATGTCACGGAGGGATAGATGGAGACATCAGACAGGCAAACGTGTGGACGTACTGGATAATGTTTCTCACATGTGTATGCATGCATGCCGTCCAGATCGGTACGCCGTCGACAGGCCACAGGCGTGGCGTACAAACAAAAACAGCGAGCGCTAGCGACCAACGCAGCATCCATCTAGCTACAACCTACGTATCTCAGTTTGTGAGCTGGATTGGCTATGGTTCAGCGTGGTCCAGGAGGCATTTGGAAACTTAGCTTTCCGATCGACTAGTATGTAGACGGCATCGAGCTATACACAACCAGCCAACGATATGCTACATCTAGATAGAAAAGGGCCACCGCCCGGAGCCCACAGCCAGCCAGTACGAAAGCTACAGATCCCTCGCACTGCTGCGGAAATTTGTTGCAATATACTTCAAATTTGATGAGATTTGGTTGTCTGGAATTTGAATACGAGAATGAAGACTACAAATACATAATATTAGTTGTATTCGATTATTATACATTTATAAGATGTTTATAGAATATATGTAGTTTTTCTCATACATTTTGAGAGAAATAAAAGTGGTGGGGTTGATGAAGTGTGCATGTTGAGAGGAATAGTATAAGTACCATTTCCCTTGCATGCATTGAGAGAAATAAAAATAGTACGGGTTGATGAGATGACACGTGTACATTTTGAGATAAATAAAGTAGTGGGATCAACTTCTTATGTATATAGGACATGACAGGATGGACATTGCATTATATTAATATAAAAACAGTAATAAAATTAGCACACAACAACTTCACATAACCGTGCATCAATCTCAGAGACATGATCTCCTCTGATCTCAGGTCTAAACCATATGGCAGCCGCCACTGGTACAACTCCCTGGGCACGTTGAGGGCCTCATTGATTTGGAGGATTTTAAAAACCTAGGAATAGAAAGTAACAAAATGTGGGATTATTGCATTCATGCCCTTTTAAATCCTACAAGATTTTTTTTTTCCGAATACCCGCAATCCTACAGGATTTTGATTTGTTTGATTGCATCAAAAAACAAATGATTCTTTCCAAGAGGTTTGAGTGGATATTAAAATTCCTATAGAATGTAGTGCAAAGGAATTCCTAGGAATAAATTCTATTGGATTCAATCCTACAAATCAAACGACTAATATAGGAAAATTTGCCAAGGATTCTAATCCTTCAAATTTGCTATGAAAATCCTTTGGATTGAAGAGGCACCGAGGCAACTCTCTCTTTTTTTTTGTTGCTAATACACGTTGATTCAATTCTAGAAATGTCACTCTAGACCTTTAAATCGTTTTCACAACCAGTTGCCCACTTGTCATAGCAATTGTATGGGGGCAGTGCACAAGCATATGGCGTACATAGCAGCAGTATGGCACAGTGCACTACAATTCTCAGACCGCAACAGATCTGTGCACAGTCCATGTCACATCGCTTTCAAGTTTAACTATGCAGGGACCCCTACCACAATGCATATAGTTATTCAGAGCATTGCATATGGCATTGCCCATTCATTTGACCCATTTTATTATCTGGTAAGAAATGGTACGACAACTCGAACAACTTTTTGCTTAAAGATGGTTATGTGCATCCTGATGATGCAGAGGCAGGGGAATAACCTTTTCAAAAGAAAAAAAAATTACACCCTCACTTTGGCAAAACTGTTTTATTGTTAGTGCCACATCCCGTCGTCTATTCTTAAGTAGTTTCTTTTGGCTATTCTTAGATAATTGTGCATCAACAATCATGCATGTCCGCCACACCATCAACAGGCCAATCACTATCTATTTGTATACGCATGTGGCCCTTTCACATCAAGGAATCATGAATCGCTATCACACCATCATAAAAAATATTTTTTGCAGGACACACCATCATAATTAATCACACAATTATTAACATCATTTTCTTAACTATCCATTTCTTAAAACTCCATGTTTTCAGCCGTGTCTATGGGGCAACATGCTAACATATTTCTCTCACCATGAAACTATGCCACTTGCAACCATGCTACTTATATCAATTTTTTTACAATAATTAAATACACTAAATCATATCTATTTTCAATTTGAGTTCTCATAGTATAAGTCCAGATGTTCATCTTCTATGTAATCAAATCTTGTTGATGTATATTGCAACTAATTCCGACAACAACATGCGGTGCAGTATATGTTGGTGCCACATTGATGTCAACTAGAAGGGGGGGGGGGGGGGGCTGAAGGACTGAATAGATGACTACAAATTTTAAATTCCTTATTGATTTTAGGGATTGTGGAACTGTAAGTTTTCTATAAATGCAAGTAAGGTTACTGAATAAGGCTTTCATGTAGTGCAAATATCTAGGGTGATTGCAATGTGTTCGTTGACATGCCAATTATTCATTCCACACCGTCTTAGCTATTTTTAGGGTGCTCTTTCTCTTTTGGTTTCTAAAGAAATGTACATAAATATGATCATTTGTTTAGGCAATGTATTTGGCTATACTTATCTTAGTTTTTTGCACATAATTATATTTACCTTCAATGGACCTAGAGGGTTAAACCCTTATCATACAATTCATCCATACCATCGACTTTGGTAACATATGTTTTGGTCTGACTATGACCCAAGAAATGTCTAAGGGCATCTCCAACATTGACCCACAAATTTGCTCCGTCATCTGTTTGCGGATGGGGGTGGGGGGGGGGGGGCTAGTCCGCGGACATGGGGGACCAGTCTGTGGACATGGATGTGAGAGCCGGCCATCCAACGCTGACCGCATACATTTCAAGCCGGGTTTGAACTAACCGGACAAAATTCATGCAAACACGAGGGATTTCATCAAAGTTTGGATAGAAAATAGCACAAATTATCCATACATAGCATGCAAATAAGTCTAGTGCAACAATAGTTCAAATTCAAAACCAGATGCTCAACAAGTTTTTCATGAATGCATCATGTCGTCCCACACATATTGCCCATTCAGCTTCATCCAACAGTGCATGGTCGTCCCTCTATCCTATGGTACATCACGACAGCGCGTGCGGGCTACACAGTGTGTAGAGCAACACTGAATCAATCAATCAACAAGTTGAGCAAGAAGAAGCAAAACTTATGATCTCCTCCTCTGTCATGCACAATGGTCACCTTGCCTCCAACATATCAACCGCGCCACAAAACTTGGTGAGGGAGGTCTGGATGGCTTGCCATCCATATGATAACGACCTCACATTGCGATCAGGGATGATGTGCATGTCGTAGGGCGCAACGTGCTTTCGCGCGGGAAATGATTCATGCACTTGTTGCTACAAGGTCCCCCCTCTGCTCCTGCCTATGAAACCCCCGGATGTGGCCAACCATGCATCACACAACAACTCATCCTCTATGGTCAAGTACCCCGTCATCCTTCATACTCCAAAAAAGACGACATGGCATTCGAAAAAAGCTCAATGGCCTTTGAGCGAACACCTACCGGGCATGGTGACCGCCATGGACAACGTCGACAGGGTGCGGAGTGTACCTGCCTACGGACGTGTAATGGGTGGATGACACCGTCGTAAAAGACGAGCGGGCGCGTCGGTGCTGGTTGCGGAGGTCTGGCAATGTCTGTGTGCCGACCGAGGAGGTACAACGGCGACGTCGGAGGAGAAGGGTGCGGATGCAAAGAAAGGGGGAAGAAAGGGTGGATAAAAAGAAAATGGAACCAGAAGGGGGGATTTAGAGGGCCGGGGGTGTCGGAGTGCTACGTGGCTGTTGTCCGGACTCCGGCGAAGCATCCCTAATTTTGTCTCCGTTTTACAAGGAAAAATGCGTCCGGACCGTTTATCGGACGGATAAGGCTCGTGTTGCATGGCACAATATGTCCGAACTGCGCGCTCTAGACGTATGCGAGCGGGAATATGCTATAATTTTTCCATGCTGCAAAACTTTGTGCGCCAAAGTTCATGGACCCAAAATGAACGGTGACATGAACGCACAGATCCAGATTTGGTCTCGAATTTAAGGGGAAGCAATCCGAAAGTAGAAAAACAGCCAATTACCGCGCAGTACGCACGATGCCTTCCTCGAGAGGCGCCAGGTGGCATCAGGATAGGGTGGCCCCCGCTACCCAGCGACGCAGAACTTAAACAAGCACGAGAACAAATAGCAGAGGGGGGGGGGGAGAGAGAGAGAGAGAGGGAGAGAGAGAGAGAGGGAGAGAGAGAGGGAGAGAGAGAGAGAGGGAGGAGAGTAGAGCAGATCTAGCACAGTAGCAGAGCAATGGAGTCCGACATGGACGTGAGCTTGGATTTCTCTTGGGAGGCCCTGGTGCTCGAGCTCGGCGGCGCAGATAGGTGAGCCCCTGCAGCATGCAAGCATGAACACCCTAGTCCACTCTGCTTCCGGCCTGATCTTGCTGTGATTGTTCCGTCTTTCGTGCATACTTTGTAACCCTTGGGAGTATTGTTGCAGCATGTACCTGCCGGCCGAGGACTCTCTGTCCGGCCTGTACGACGAATCGACGAGCTCGCCGGACGGAGCCACCTCGCGGTCGACCAAGGCAAGCAGCTTGGAGAGAAAGAACATAATCAACGAGAGGCACCGGCGAAGGATGCTCAACGAGAAGCTTTACGCCCTTCGCCGTGTCGTTCCAAACATCACCAAGGTTTCATTTACAGGAGCACTTGCCTACACGTTCGTATATATGCTGCATGCAGTTTAATTTGATTTCGTTTGTGCGCCGGGCGTTAGATGGACAAGGCCTCCATCATCCAGGACGCCATCGCCTACATCGAGGAGCTGCAGGAGCAGGAGCGCCAGATTCTCGCCGCCCTCGGAACCGACTGCTGCACCGCCGTGGCCAAGGCGGACGACGCCGCCTCGACCGGCAGCAACGCAGAGGACCATGGCGTCGGCTCCTCGCCGCGGAAGAAGATGAGGAGGACTACCTCTGCCTCCTCCATTAACGGCGCCTTCTCTTCTCCTGCTCCTGCCACGCATCCGGTTCAAATCCTCGAGGTAATTATTCACGTGTGACATGTTGCTCAGTGTTATTCCGGAGTGAAAGGCGAGGGAGATAGGTGAACCTGCACCTCGGCAAATAAGAATATTCCCGCAAAAAAAAAATATTCCCAACATCTGCATTAACTAATACACAAATTATTTTAACCAACTGATAATTACATTACATAACCCATTCACAAATCATGTTACTTGGACCATCAGCCAAACCGATGGAACATAGCCCGAGCTAAGCCATGGGCTGTCGTGCTTCCACATGCTATATGGAACAGAACATATATATGGATCTTGCTGGTAGCTAACTTGCAGAAAATTGAAACGTTTATCCTGTAAAAAATACAACCATTTCGTCATTTCGGTCGCCCACACTAAAGAACATACTCTTGCTCTGATTTGGGCCTTAAGCCTAGGTTGAACCCCCGTCAATCGGTTGCCGAAAATATTTTCTATACCCCTTTTTTTTAGCATAGTTTGTTATACTCGTCGGTGGGGACAAATAAGCTACGTACATGGGCAGTACAGTAGTGTAGTGTGCCAAACGACCATGATAGAAATAAGCGGTGAACTGTTTTCTCCTCACAGATGCAACACACCTTTGTCCAAGTAACGGATAAAAAACTTTTGAACAGGAAGTTGATTTCCAAATGTATTTATTGCGGAAACTGTTACTAGTATTAATGAGGTCCACCTACATAGTTTAAGGGGAAAGACACCTGAAGCGTGTAGGCAAACTCCTTATTGCGGGGGTGCCTTCTCCTCAGTAGTTTTCACATGTTTATGATATCCGTTGCCCTCCCACCCCCCCCCCCCCCCCCCCCCCCCCCCCCCCAGAAGAAGATGAGGAGGACTACCTCCGCCTCATCCATAAATGGTGCCTTCTGTTTCCCTGCCACGTATCCAGTCAAAATCATTGAGGTAAATATTCACATGTTTCTAACTCCTGACCGAAAGAAAGTTCGGGACCAGAATGAAGCGAGCGTGATAGGTGGACCTGCACCTAGCAAAATGAGGAAACGATGGTACTAGTAGTTAGCAACACTGATATGCGTAGAGTTGTGGAAGTTGTTATTGCTCGGACGACCACACAAGTTTCCCGCGAAAAGGCGGGAATATTTCCTGCCAGACAACTCTTTTATCTCATAAAAGTTACATCATTCGAAATATCATACATGGACAAAAAAGTGTCAACAAAACCACCTGCTAATAACATTACATAACTCACAAATCATGTTACTACTGGACTTTCATCCAAACGGGTTGAACTTAGCCCGAGCTACCATTTCCAATTAGATATATCGAAAGCAAAGGGCGCTTGTGCCTTTACACGCTGCAAGGAACATTTATATGTTCGGTCGAATTGTCTAAGTACCACCTAAAAATCTTGATTTTTTATGGCATTTTAATTTCCAAATGCATTGGTTGCTGAAAGCATGACCAATATTAATGAAGTCCCCGCTGATATTTTAATAGAAATATTAACGGAAAAGACACCTGAAGTGTGTATCTTCCAATGGTACTCAGTAGTTGGAAGGCCATTTTCTTGTATTATATGGTTTCTCTTCTGTAATTGGTAAATCTAGCGAGATATGCACCAATAGGGTGCTGGCAGCTAGCTACTGGCGAGATATGCACCAATAGGGTGCTGCCAGCTAGCTTTATATGAGCCATGTATCTAGTGTGTTCCACTTCTTTACTAGGTGTTCCACCTTCTATTTCTGGCCAGGCCCCACCATGTGTTATGTTCTTATCTGGCGTAGCATGATCCCACACATGCATCATTTACCCTTTAAGCTGATGTACTTAACCAATTAAATATATATTTACTTTCATTTCAAAAACAATTTCAATTTTTTTATTTCAACAAATTGCCAAATATTCGAAAGATTTTAAAAACTCAAAATAGCAATATAAAATATAATCAATTTTACGCGTTGAAACAATCAGTTTCACATATTTCATTTTTTTTCTCATCTTTAGAAAACACACTTAAATATGTTTTGTATATTTTAAAATTGACATTTTCATATGTTTGAAATAATCTATTTCACACATTGAACAACCAGTTTCACATGTTGAACTAACCTATTTCACATATTAAAAAAGCTAATTTCAATTATTTCATAAAACATTTTTCCTACATTAAGAAAACTATTTCCACCCATTTGAAAAATCTGGTTTCATCTGAAAAGTTGACTTCAACTCTTTCATTAAATATATTCCAGTTATTTCAAAAAATTAATTTCAACAATTTCAGTAGTAACAATTTTCAATTATTTTCAACACCTAATTTTATTTCAAAAATGATATCAATTCTTCCAGAAAAAATAATATTTCAAAATTTGCTTTCACAAAAGGCATTTCAATTCCAGACACATGCATTTCACAAAACATGTTAGAGTGAAACCCAAATCAAAAAATTTATTTCAATTAAAAAATAGTTTCACATATTGTAATAGGCATCTTAGCAAAAACACTAAATATTGCTTCATGTATTGGACTAAAACCAGTTTTATATATTGAAATAATTAATTTCACACATTGGAACAATCAGTTTCACATACTTGAAAAAATATTTCACATGATTTACAAAACACTTGCATCTTTCATATATTTGGAAAATATTGGTTTATTATATTTGAAATAATCAATTTCTCATATTGAAATTATTGATTTCAAATATTTGAAGTAACTCATTTCAAATATTTCCAAGAATTGCACAGAAATTTGTTTCATACTACCTCCGCTAAAAAATAATTGAAGTTCTTGGTTTGTCATAAGTCAATTTTGTTTATGTTTGATCAGTTCTTTGAAAAACATATCAACATCCTGAACAGCAAATTAGTCTTATGGGATTCTTCATCAAATATATTTTTGTATCATGTGTATGTGGTGTTGTACATCATAGCATATCTTTTCGTAGAGTTGGTTAAACATAAGCAAGTTTTAATAAGGAAAAATGTAGAACTTCAATTATTTTGGAACTAAGGAAGTATATTCGAAAATTTTAATATATTTGAATTAATCAATTTCACACTCCAAAACAATCAAATTCACATATTTGAAACTACTCGTTTCACTATCTCAAAAGAACCGATTTTAATTATTTCATAAAACTAATTTCACTCGTTAAAAAACAATTTCAATTATCTCAAAAACAGATTTTAAATCTTTCAAAATTTTCAAATATTTTATGTTTATATACCACTTTGCTTCACGTAATTGGAAACCATATCTACAAATGTATTTATTGGATGAGTGTAATTTAAGCATGAGCTATAGACTATATCCAAGATTGCCCTTGCTCTATAGTTCTTATTGCTAGGATTACAAATATATTAAAAAAATACACAAAGAAAATTATAGTTCAAAAGGTATAAATTGAAGTTATCAAAGAGAAAACAAAAGGAATGGATTTGTTGAGTTAGAGAGGAGAAAGAATGGAATTATTCTCTCCATGCAGATGTATGTTCTTGGGACCAAGCCTACTTCCTGTGAAAAAATTGACAATTGTACACACGTGAAAATTGCTTCTTGTAAAAGTTAGAAAGATGTCTGGATGTATTGCTATGTGTTCAGTTGGGAATATGGATTGCACTTCTATACGGGGCATGGCTGTACTAATGTCAATGTCCATGCAAGTGATGGATTTTTCGGTGCGACATACCCAAACCATTAGAAACCACCTGTGTTCTTTTAATCCTCATCAATATTGTCCTCACTAATTTACCAATGTTTATGCTATTCTTCTTTGAAATGCACAAATGAGTAAGTAAAATACTGGATTGTTACATATCTAGATTTTTTTTGGGAAATGTGATGAGCATAGACAGAAATAACGATTAGCTAAGTCAGATGTTCTGTGCTGAATGAAGGATATTTTGGTCTCGGGAATGAGTATCTTGAAAGTAAGAACATGTGCTTGCTCATTAAGTTATTTTTTAAGATGCTTAATCATGGATTAGTTTGGCAGGAGTTTATTCAAAACAAACATGCCTCAACACAATATCTTCAAAATATACCTTCTAGGAGATAAGTCGTTTAGTCTCCAATATCTAAACTTATATAATATGGTACGACCGAAAGAAGTTTTTCTTGCTTCAGCTCCATTGAATATTTAGTTTCAAAGGGCCCTCACTGGTGATATGTGAACATCGTGGATACAACCCTACTATTCCATTGGTTGATCGTGACCAACTTATCTCATACAATCACATGTATATTGACCTTTTGTAGTCTTAGATATATAAGAGGCTTTGATATGAGAAGTCTAAAATATGTAAATAAACCATAATTGATTGTAAATGCAGTGCAAGTAGTTCCGATTAAATGTGAAAACTTGTAGAACAATTTAAATATGGGGGGGTGTGGTTAATTATATCTATATCTTTTTTTATGTGTGAAACATTTATTAGGAAATGAGACATTTCTGAGATAGTAGTGCAGATGTGAATACTTTTAGGGAAAATTTATGCAACGACACTATCACAAAACGTATAATTGAATAACCACATAACGAGTTGTGCAGCTGGAGGTAACGCAGGTAGCGGAGGAGTTGACAATGGTGAGCATGCGACATGGCAATGCCCACAACGCCATTGCGAAGGTGTGCGAGGCACTCGAGTCGCTTTGTCTCAAGGTCATCTCGACAAGCATCACCGCCGTGGCCAGTGGCATCGTCCACAACATGTTCATTGAGGTAACCAGCATGATTTCCAGCATTTCCCATCAAATTAATTTCTCCTATCGTTCTTCAAATTTAATGAACAAAAACAATTTTTCCCAATCTCTTCCTCTCACTTACTCTTGAGTTATTTGAGCGACGTCACCATGTTAATGGCATCATATGGAATGCCACTGTTTAATTATCAAAAGTTTATGTTGGGTTCCCATTGAACTAGTATACTAAAGATTTTTCTTCTACTGTACTTCCCCGTCTTCTCTCATACTTCTACAAATCATTCAATTTACATATGTTCTTCTTTTTGGCCTTTTTCATTGGACGACTAATATGAACAAACACGTATGTAGTAGATATTCATCATATTTTATAGGCACTAGGCACGAGTTGTTTTAAGAAACCACTGCGGAAAGAAATTTAATATAATTTTTAGGCATGAGTTAAAGGTTTCATGGGTAGGTTTTTTTAAATATCACAAAATAGATTTACCATGAAATATGTTCCAAAAGATAAATAATTATTTCTTCACCCATCGTCCTAACGGGATGCCATGGATAAACCATAGCCATTGTCAAAGTATCAATCACCTTTGAATCTCCCCAAGTTCCTCTCTTCTTTGATACCTGACCTAGCAGTAAGAGGCAAGGGAACTAATCTTCATCCTTTTTTGATTCTAATACGTTCTTTGTTTTGCCTTTGTATTTTTTGCGGTTGAAACAGTGTCGTATGGAATAGAAGCTCCAGGTTTAGTGCCTCTCCTAGCAACACAATCTTTCTCTACTCTATGGAGCCAATGTTTCTCAGGACTTTTTGTTTTATGATTTTAACCATCTTCCTCATCAATTACACAAATGAGGATCCGTTTGTCAATCTGTCTTGTAAGGCATGTGTCCGGCATGGCCCATCAAAATATTTTAGGTTCCCTATTCTTGAGGTGCGTGACTTCTAAACATATGAGGTTAGTCTAGTTTGTACTGGCTTGGCATTTTGCACATCATCGGGTAGATGAAGAAACATCAAGATGTGAAGAATGGAGCAAATGTCGACCTAGAACTTTTACAGGGCTTTTGGCATTAGTAGGGATCTTTGTGTTTTATATTTATTTCTGGTTTTCAATCTACCATACCTTCCTTTGTGAATCGCTAAAGCCCGATAATTGTTTAACATATTTGATAATTATGCTTGATTATGTATCGTAGTCACATGTCCTTGCATGAAAACTTGTTAGACATGTGTTTGCTAGTGCTTTCTAGGCACGATTTGTCTCTCAAAGAAAATTTTGTGAGGTCTATCTCATGAATTAGGTCGTGGTTCACTAAGGCTATTTGGGATGGGATTTTGCTAAGTTTTTTTTGGCCAAGCTTCAGTTTGAAAAAGAGTCAGGATTGATCCTAATGTTCATGCACAATAGGAAAAGTAAGGTCAGGCTAGGGCTACAGCTGCCCAGACTTTATCCTGACATCTCTCTTGTTATTGGGTTTATATGCAATTCAGCCTATCGATTTTTTTCCATAGTGTTCGGTTCACTCCATATCGCATGCCCACTCGTCTCCCAAAATGAGGGATCGCTCCCCCGACACCTATGATGTGCTCTATCACACGAGAGCATGTGTACCATACATGATCAGGTATTTCGGTGACTATACTTTTGGGGGAGTTAAAATATGTACAAATATTTGTGTGCACAGACATGACAATCTTTTGTGTCAGTATTAGCAGCCACTTATATCATTTAGTATAATCTAGTTATATTTTTCAGACGGAAGGAATGCATGGTGCTCAAACAATCAAGGAGATGATACAAACTCACTCAGCCATCTCTATGTGAGAAGAAGCTCACCGATGTCTATGAGTCCCTGTTGAAGATTAAGTGTTGCAAATAATGCACTAATGTGCTTCCCAGCTACCTATGCTCTAGTCATGCCGATGCACACCTCAACCACCTATGCTAGTATAATCAAGGGATGCACTAAATGGCAATCCCAACTTTGCTCAAGCAATCAAGGAGATCGTACAGACTCGCTCCACGCCTCAATCTGAGAAGAAGCCCACCAATGTCCATGAGCGCTGATGAATATTAAGTGTTGCAAATAGGCGTTCTTCTGATTTTTCACTAACCAATCAGACAATTTTGTTCTTCTTAATAAATGGATAGAGGCCTTTTGGCCTCAGTTTCAAGAAAAAATATTAAGTATTGCAAAGAATGTACTATGGCCTCCCAACTACATATGTTCTAGTCCACTCTAGTACTATAGTCATCTTCTAATAACTTGACAGAAATTGGAATTAATTATATGGCCCAAGAAATAAAATTCTTCTCTGGACTTGATGCACTCTGGTACTATGCAGTCATCTTTGGAAGCTAACATATTGCCAATTGTGTGTGTGAGAATAAGTTGGACTTTGTTGGGATAACGAAACCAGGTAACAATGATGAGATGATAAAACACCTTTTGGCTATGTAGGAATTATTTCGTCTTTTAATGGTAAATTTCCTCTCGGCGGCAGGCTATATACTAAGGATGGCAGAGGTTACCCTATTTGCTCGCTCTGGCTATGTAGGAATTATTTCACCTTTAATGGTAAATATCCCTCTTTAGTGCATCCTATATACTAGTGCACACACTGGCTCCATTTGTGATCTACACTGCAGCGACAAGGACACCAACTGCAATTTACGATAGTGCGTACACGGTTGTAACAAGTGGCTTAAATTATTTTTGCCCCAGATGGCTGGCATCATTGTCTCAGGATTCCTCAAGTGCCACTTTCATATTCGCCTTACGTGGTCTACTTGGTCTTATCATAACTTTGTATTTACAAATAAAGCGTCTTTGTTGTGTGCATCCTAATCATGCAGAAGTCGGATGTGCTGACTGGTTTGTGTCAATCAATGCGACACTTTGGGTTAATAAAGTGCCCATTATCAGAAAAAATGTATGATACAACTTTTCTTTTTTTGCAATAATGCATAGGACATCCTATGGTAGGACATCCGGTATTGCTACATTTGTAGTACTGATGGTATTTTTGGGAGAAAGAACCTGCGTATATTATCTGAAGATTAAATTCTACTTTTAACCTTTTAAGTTTGAGTTTGTGAAACCTTTTACCCTCATAGAAGAAATTGCTCCCAAGCACCCCATTAAATCATCCTGCAAACCTTGATTTAGGGCGGGAGAGGTAACCTGGATTTGGTCGCTCTGACTAAGATTGAGTTTGTAAACCTTTTTATTAAGAACTATAAGAGCTATGAATCTGCAACATCGTAGAACTCTTGGAATAATAGACAATAGCTAGTCGAGTAGTATAAATACATATGTAGAAAGTTTATGGATTGCACGACATCTAGAGACAGAGGAAAAATGCTAGACAATATGGAGTATCTCTTATAAAGATAGCATGATCCTAAAAAAGTAGTGTGATTGAAATAGAGCTAGAAACTGTGAAATTATAAGGAGGCATCTCATACAACAAGAAAAATTGCCTTATGTTTCTTACCAAGAGATTATATTTTCCCCCAAAACTCAGCACCGGAGGATCTCAATTTCTTAAAAAAGATGAATGTGCGGTTAATTTGCCCAACCGAGCAAAAATTGTCACAATACGTCCAGAAAGAAAGGCACCCCGGCCGACATGGCACCCACAAGACCCACACGCACCACCAAGGAGAGGACACTGTCCAGGTTGCCTGCGATGGCATCTTCATGACCTCTCCATGAGCAAGATACTCCGATTTCGCCGCATACGACCTATAGAGACCCCTCCGAACAAACAAAACATGAGGACTCTACTGAGCAAAGCCAAACAATCGGCCACCGACGCCAAGGACCAGGCACCTCCGACTTTGATGACGAGCCTCATAGGAGAAAAGGAGCACATCTAGCACTGATAGAGTCTGAACTGCCCATCACCTAGCACCGTCAACACTGTGTCGCCCCGCAATGCTGGAGCTCCAACTTCATGCCCAGGAACAAGTCCGAGTTTCAACAACAAAGGCAAGTCGCGACCCTTGCATATCTTGCCACCATCATCATCAACACAAAGGCCGCAATGCCACCAAGCACCACTGGTTGGGCACCGGCCAATCGCGGTGATGCACGCGTCCAACCCCTCAGGAAATGTGTAGGAGGCCATGACCTTCAAGGCGATGCCCTCAAGGGGTTAGTGACATGGAAGCAACGCCATCACGTGACTCATGCCAGAGTCTTGAGCTTTCACACAAAGCACATGGCTCGGGATGGAGGAGGAGGGAGAGCTCCTTGATGACCCTCGAGCGAGAAGAGCGACAACCAAGGGCTACGCGTCGTTGGCACCGACAAAGCCGATAGATTCTTACTAGAAGTAGTCCAATCCTCCAACCCAAGTAGCCAGTGACCCAGGAGAGCCACTGGCCCGCGCACCTCAAGCGTGAAGATGGTGCCATCCCACGCAAGAGCCACCAGCTTGCCGCCAGCAGCCACCGACAAGCCGAACCCGGAGAAGACCAGATCCAGCAACCACCTGTCGAAACACCGAGCAGAAGCCACTAGAGGTTGGAAAGCAGCCGGCCCACGTGCAAAGGAGTCTCCAAGCATAATTTAAAAAACTTAACCGACAACAAAACCGGTGAGGCTGCCGGTTCAGGTTTTTACTGGTTGGCCCACCTGTTCATTTGTGACAAAACAAAATAGTTAAGGTAATATCTCAAAATTTTGGCATCACATCAAATCAATACACATATATTGGATGTAAAAGATTAATAAATCACAATGTGATATTAGACTAGTTGGTTGTTGAGGCTTTAGCATGCCTTGACTAAAGGTTAGATGTTTGATTCCTTGTTGATGTACCTTAAAAAAATAGCAAGGCACTGGTTTGGGGGTTTTCTGTTCAGACCGCTAGTCCAGTTCGATTTTTAAAACTATGCTCCAAAGGAAAGAAGGAGGCCACCGCCCCACCCCGACTCGCCGGCAGGATCACCGAGCTACAACCCCACGTGAACGCAGCCATGGAGATCACTGTTGTAGTAGCCGGCGCCACGCACCGCAGAAAGGGTGAGCCTCCCTTCACCCAGGAAATCCTGCCACAGAATAGGGGGATGCCCCACTGTCGCCATCCGTCGTGTGGACTTGGTCCAGCGACCTCATCCATCGATGATGAGGGGAGGTAGGAGATGGGAAGGGCGGCTGGCGGCGACCCGATCTAGGGTTCCACACGCGTCGCTCTGAGGCGATGCAGGGGACGAGAGACGCGGGGTGTGTTAAGGATGTTGGTCCCCTCCCTTACTACTACTAAGAGAAGATAAACCTCTTTGTTCATTCATCTCCCATTCCAACTCAATAATCACCCTACATGACATTGGTAAGCTGGCGCCGTTGTACATGCCCATGCTCATAGATCCGGGCAGTTGTTGCTGGTTGGAGCAACGTCTGCATGAGATAACTTGCTTGTAGTGATGGCGCATACTCTCGCGAGAATGTTGTATGGGACCATGGTCCACCCCAACCTATGCTCAAGGTCATTGATCTCTGGACACCACTTTTCGGGATATGTGCATGGCGGGAACTGTTTATGCAGGATGGCGGGAAGAGATATGCATGGGACCCTACATTGTTAAAATAAGCTTACTTGATGCTCACATCATAGATAGTAAAAAAAAGTCATGTTGTTTTAGGCATTGCAATGATGGTCATCAGTTAAATAGAGCCCTGTATGCATCTATTGATCGTTCGTAACAACGAACTGCTTGTTGGCTCCGTCTTCGAATATAACCATTTGGTTTGATTAATGAAAGTTCCTTTCCTGGGAAAAAAACTTGAGCCCTGTATGCATATGTATATACAGACACTGTTCATCATTGTTTATCGCCCCGTTATGTGCATAAGCTCTCAAGGAATCCAGTGCAATTGATTCACAACATGGTCATCTCATTTTCAACTGGACATTTTTAGAACACATCTGCTTGTCACAAGCTTTAAGGACTCCTATTTCCTAAACACTGTGCTACACGATATGACACCTTTTTCTTTTTTCTTTTTCATGTTTGATGTCCTACTGTTCCTGCGTCAAGAAAAAACTGTTAGACAATTATTATTTGCGACATGGCATCAGTATAGATTCTCCCAAACATCGATGAATATGTTGTATAATATGTACAAAAGTTTTATAGTCTGCGAAACGAGTTTGAGAAGTTCTTTTTTGCTAGAAATCCAATTCGACTCTTGGGAGCATACGCTCCTGCCCACCAAAAATATTTTTTTTGCAAATGTTAAAAAAATAGATGTTTTTTTTAGAAAAAAAAAAGATGTGTTATCCTCCCCTCTTACATGTAGCTTTGCGATAAGCAACAATTGTGTATCTTAATTGTGGTAGGACAAGCCAAATTCGTAACACCTTCGAACACGTCGCACATCTCTTCCATTAAGAGGCGCCGGCTAGACAAGCAGTATAAACACAGATCCATTATCCATTGCAAAACATCTAGAGAAGGCAAAAATATGGTATACAACATTGGTTATCTCTTATTGCTATCTCTAACTTATAATGGTAGCATGCTCCTAAAAATACAGTCTGACTAAAATTAAACTAGAAAATATGTAACTAAAGGAAAAAGTAACCTCATACAATAGAAAAATCTCTCTATCTCTTATTCCAACTCAATAACCACCCTACGGGACATTGCTAAGCTATCATCATTGTACATGTCCATGCTCATAGACTCGTGGCAATTGTTGCCGGATGGAGCAATGTCTGCACGAGATAACTTGCTTGCAGTGCTCGCACTGCCCAAGGTACCGGTGCTCGCTAGCGGGCTCTTTGGCAATGAGTATGGCGTGACACTTGAAACTCTGCAAAAGAAATAGTGTGTCGATGAAATTTGATCCAAGGAGATATCCCTTTTGCAAAGTGTCATCGCCAAACTAAGACGCGACATATTTATACCTGTCTTTCCGCTTCTCCAAGAATCGGGCTAGAGATGCTTTCCGAGATTGATGGACAGCTGAACCAAGAGCATGAATCAATACTCCTATAACACTTTTCTAGCTAGGCACCATCTCTCAATAGGAATTGAAGTGCAGAACTAGCAAACAACAACTGGTAATAAACTATAATTTGTAGTCGTACGTACCAATTGGCTTAATAGCTGCTGCAACAGCAGTAGATGCTTGTTGCATCCGTTGAGCTGAGGGTGCATTACTTAGCGGCGGAACAACTAATGATGGTATGCCTGAGTATGTCGTCGGAGCTGGAGTGCAATTTTGGTAGCCTGGCGTGCTCTTGGAGATCGTCGGAGATTGTGACACGACGGGGATCGGACTTGAAATGACTGATACATGAGGTGCCATGGTCTCTCCTGGTTTCTGAATTATAATCTTCCTCGCCCCGGGCACCGGAAATCCTGATGTATTGGCCGGGGCAGGAAAATCAGGCTTCTGGACTGCACTGGGTGGGCTTGAAACAGAAGCCCTGCCTGCTAAAACCATAATCTCCTGGGCCTGTCACGGTTCAAATAAGATAATCAATAACCCATATATCTAAGCAAATGTAGACATGAGAAGCTAAAAATGCCAGCTTCTTCATTCACCACACGTACGAGCAATGTATGTGTACCTTGTCCACCGGGACGTCGAACACGTTGACGGCGCCGTCGTAGAACATAGTCATTAGTGTTGACTTTGGATTCCGTATGCTCCGGCTTTGTAGTTTGCAGGCCAAACATATGATTCATTTGTCAGTCAGAAACAAGTTTGAAATTACTGCCATGAGTTAGATATAGGTAGATGATGCAGTACGTACGTTGGTGCGTAGACGCCAACCGCGGACCTGGACACGGCGGCACCGATGGCGGTGGAACGCTGCTGATTTCTGGACGCGACGCCATCGGCGGCACTAGGGTTGCTCCCAGGCGAATTGAACGGCGGCCTGGATCCGCCGTGGCGGCCGTGGAACCGGAGCTGCGCCTGCAGAAGAAGAGCAGTGAATAAGCAGGTCAGACAGACAGGCAAACCGAGCAGGAGCCGAAGGAGACAGAGAAACGCAAACCTGATGATGGGGCATCGGCGTGTCGGCGGTGGGCTGCCTGAATGACATAACGGGCGCCGGAATGGCCTTCTGGAACTGCCGCCGGTTCGTGGCAGGTGCTCCTCCTCGCAGCAGCCCCGGCGGGTATTCTGAACGTAGAAGAAGAAGCAGACTAACAAATGTCTTGCATCTACTGTACATAATTAACTAGCCTGTCCGAGGATTGATCAAGGAATGGAGCACCGACCTGAGTCCGGCTTCATTAGATCGCCAGTCTCGTCCCCCTGGTGGTGGTGGTGGTGGTTGCTTCCAATCTCCATGGACATGGCGGACGAAAGCTCTCACCAAGGTACAGCCATGAGGAGTAGGTTAGATTTGCGCCACGCCAAGCAATTAGTAACTACTCCGTACTCCATTGCGTGCATGGTGGGCGGGAGGGACCCAGTCAACACGTGCCGCGCGCGAAGATCGGGCCAGGTTTGTGTTGTTCGCCCAAGGCACACACGAACACGTCCCGGTGACGCGTACGTGGGTCCAGACGCGCGCGGGACCAGCCTGTGTGTGCGATTGCGGAAGCACTGGTGTGCGTGCGAGCGGGCTCAACACGTTCCCCATGCGTAGAACGACCCAAATCTGTAGATTCTGTGGATCCCACGTGGTGTCTCTGCGAGGTATTCACTGCAAAAAAAAATTTCTTTCTAAAAATCATGTTGTAATATATACTTGAAAAGTCATCGAGCTAAGCCCTCATACGGCCAGCGCACTAGAACAACAACCGCCGACGACTGACAGAAGCGTAAATCGAAAGAATCCGACCTACAGACATACGCACGCAGACGGACAAAGATCGAATGCAGATAGATCCACGAAAGACATACGTCGATCGAATTTCAAGAGATCCACACAAGAGACACACACCTTATGGTCGAGACATGGGCTAGTCAGTGTATTTTTGGCTCTTCAACCCACCACCATGTGCAAACAATCCCATTATGTTTTTTCCTCTTCGGCATCAGTGTTCCATCATCTTTCACGTCATGGTTTTTATTCTATTAGTATGCGTCTTCCCATTCAATTTCTTAGTGGTCATTAATTTTTGAGCTATCTACAGTTTTAATATCATTGGCTTTGCTTGTGGAATGGTGGACAAGAATAAAACGAACAATTTTTAACTATGCATTGAAAGCTGCCGAGTAGTCAACTAACTTCACAATAATTTTTCCCTGCCTGCTAGGGCTTTCTTCCCCACGCTGCCTCTGTCGGCGTCGAGACCCTTCCCACCCCCAATCCACTTTGCTTTCGTCGGACACTCCTCGTAAAAAGTTGACGTCAAATTCTTTACATTTTCTTTTGTCTCAGTCTGTATTACTTCGACCCACTACACCTTGTGCACTCGTTCTCATCAATATTTCTCTCCTTGGCATCACCATCATTTTTTTTTGTCTGTGCTTCTTTTTTTTACTCTTACATTTTTTTCTCTATTCCTGTCCTATAGAACTAAGTACTCGATCCCATTAAACCATTTTCTCTTAACATGAAAAACATGTCACATCAACATACAAACATACATGACAAAAGGTCCACCTCAAGATGCAAACACTAGTAGAAAAGGGGGCTTTTGTCCCGGTTGGTAAGGGCCTTTAGTCTCGGTTTTTGAACCGGGAGTAAAGGGTCGTTACTAATGCCTCCCCCCTTTAGTCCCGGTTCTTACACGAACCGGGACTAAAGGCCGCGGCCACGTGGAGCTCTACCTTTAGTCCCGGTTGGTAACACCAACCGGGACTAAAGGAAATTTTATGATTTTTTTTGGAAAAAAAATTTGCGAATTTTTTTTTGATTTTTTTTCAAATTTTTGAATTATTTTACCTCTAATCTCTAATCACCACCCCTCATCACTGCTCAATTTATCCTCTAATCTCTAATCACCCTTCATCATTCCAAATCATCTACCTTCCCGGACGGTCACCCATCCTCTCACTACTCCAGCCTGAGCATGCTTAACTTCCGGGTTCTATTCTCCCTCATTTCCAAGTCTGCACTTGTTGTTTTCCTGACAATAGTAAGATGTCAATCCTATTAACCCCCAGGAATTTAGCTTGAGCATGAAGTGACACATTTCACTGTTTGAGTTTGAAACTATTGTTTTAAAAAACAATAATTATTTAGTAACACTAATATTTCTCGAATAATTAGTTTGACCATTGTTTGACCAGATTTGACCAAAATTCAAAAGAACTGAAATAATTATTTAGTAACACTAATATTCTAGAATAATTAGTTTGACCATTGTTTGACCACAGTTTGACCATAGTTTGAAATTTTTTGAATTTTTTTGCCTCTCCAGATCTTAAAAGCCCCGTAACTTTTTTCCTGTTAGGTTTTTGAGGATTTTGAAAATGTTTAACGGGGTTCCCCTGGTTAAAATCGGATGTAACTTTCCGAGTAGATGATTTTTCATATAAAAAACTTTTTAATCCGAGTTCGTATGCAAAAGTTATGCCCATTTTACAAATTCCAGAGAGATTTTGCAAATAAAGTCGAAATTCATATTTGTAAATTTTCCAACAACTAGACCACATATCACATGGGAAACTTATTTTATTTTATTTTTTTGACATTTCCATCATTTTTTTTCTAAAACTGAAAAGGCGGGGGGGGGGGGGGGGGGGGTAGAGTTTGAAAATGGGACCTTTAGTACCGGTTCGTGCCATGAACCGGTACTAATGCCTCACAGCCCATTAGTACCGGTTGGTGGCACCAACCGGGACTAAAGGTCTAACCTTTAGTCTACTAATGGGCATCGCACCCTTTAGTCCCGGTTTGTGGCATCAACTGGGACTAAAGGGCCCAGGTGAACCGGGACTAATGCCTTAGCCGCACGAACCGGGACCAATGCTCACATTAGTCCCGGTTTGTGACTGAACCGGGACTAATGTGAATATTGCCCTGTGACGAAAGCCCTGTTTTGTACTAGTGAAATATGCACGAAGAAGGGTCAATTCAATAATGAAAATACGAAATCATATGTATCATACGACAAAATCATAATATTAATTAGAACATCCATGTTCCATACAAGAAAACATAACTGAAATATGTTCCGATCGATTTCCGTAGTGACACACAGGTTATCATCTAGTTAGTAGTATGAGTCTCCCCATACACATTTTTTAGCTACTTTTTTTTATTCTGCCGTGATAAGAGCATGTATAAATGGACTGGGCAAATCTGGACCATCATACGTCCGTGGACGCGCTAGGACACGACAGCAGACAGCACCGGTCCCCACTCAAATGTTCCCATTTGTAATAACAAACCCTACTTTTGAAACATCAAATCCATGCAAACACATGCACATCGATCATCACACATAAACAATGAGTAGTGCACACAAATACAAATTAGCGGTACATAAAAACACATAATGTAACTTTCCGAGTAGATGATTTTTCATATAAAAAACTTTTTAATCCGAGTTCGTATGCAAAAGTTATGCCCATTTTACAAATTCCAGAGAGATTTTGCAAATAAAGTCGAAATTCATATTTGTAAATTTTCCAACAACTAGACCACATATCACATGGGAAACTTATTTTATTTTATTTTTTTGACATTTCCATCATTTTTTTTCTAAAACTGAAAAGGCGGGGGGGGGGGGGGGGGGGGGTAGAGTTTGAAAATGGGACCTTTAGTACCGGTTCGTGCCATGAACCGGTACTAATGCCTCACAGCCCATTAGTACCGGTTGGTGGCACCAACCGGGACTAAAGGTCTAACCTTTAGTCTACTAATGGGCATCGCACCCTTTAGTCCCGGTTTGTGGCATCAACTGGGACTAAAGGGCCCAGGTGAACCGGGACTAATGCCTTAGCCGCACGAACCGGGACCAATGCTCACATTAGTCCCGGTTTGTGACTGAACCGGGACTAATGTGAATATTGCCCTGTGACGAAAGCCCTGTTTTGTACTAGTGAAATATGCACGAAGAAGGGTCAATTCAATAATGAAAATACGAAATCATATGTATCATACGACAAAATCATAATATTAATTAGAACATCCATGTTCCATACAAGCAAACATAACTGAAATATGTTCCGATCGATTTCCGTAGTGACACACAGGTTATCATCTAGTTAGTAGTATGAGTCTCCCCATACACATTTTTTAGCTACTTTTTTTTATTCTGCCGTGATAAGAGCATGTATAAATGGACTGGGCAAATCTGGACCATCATACGTCCGTGGACGCGCTAGGACACGACAGCAGACAGCACCGGTCCCCACTCAAATGTTCCCATTTGTAATAACAAACCCTACTTTTGAAACATCAAATCCATGCAAACACATGCACATCGATCATCACACATAAACAATGAGTAGTGCACACAAATACAAATTAGCGGTACATAAAAACACATAATGTAAACATAGTCCAAACATAAAATTTGGTCATTGTGCATAACTAAAACATAAACAACATAGTTCGGTGATTTCCAGCATGGATGATCCACATCTGCTCCACATGATCATTAGAAGTTGCATGTGCGCATGTTGATCTCGAAGTTGTCGATGCATCTAAAAAAAGTTGGCAATATGCTCTGGCTCCTGTTCTGAGAGGCGAACCTGAACTCCGGGCTTCTCAAAATCATGCGTGTGGGCTGCCCCTTCAACCTCATCTCAACAATCATGTTGTGTAAGATTACACAACATGTCATGAGCTGCCAAAGTGTCTCCACTTCCCACACCATTGCAGCTCCACGATCAATACCCCAACGAGTTTGGAGCACTCTGAGTGCCCTCTCCACATCTTTCCTACCGCCTTTCGCTTGTACAAAGAGACATTGCTCTGCCGACTCGGACAGTCAAAACTCGACAAAGATTATTTAAATATTCGCCAAGTTCCTGATAGAAAGAACTTGGCGAACTTAATGATTGCCGGCCATGTCCAGGCAAGTCCAATTCGCCGAGTTTAACTTGGCAAAGACGTTGCCTGGTTAACTCGGCAACAAGGGCGACTCTAGTACTGGTAGCTTGGTGATAATTAAGCAACATTGGAGACGCCCTTACTCTTAGAATTTGTGCAGCTTGTTTCATGAACAAACGACTAGCAGTATAAATATAGATCCAGCAAGCTTTATGCATTGCACAACATCCAGAGAAGACCAAGAATGTGTTATACAATATGGGTTATCTCTTATTGCTGCCTCTATCTGTTAATGGTAGCATGCTCCTAAAAATATAAGGTGATTAAAATAAAACTAAGGAATATGCAATTAGAAGAACAAATGTCATACAATAGGAAAAATTGATTTATCTTTCTAAGAAGATCATCTCTTAGCTAAGACTAAGAGAAGACAAACCTTTTTTTTTTGTCTCTCTCTCTCTCATTCCAACTCTATAACTACCCTATGGGGAATTGCCAACATAGCGTCATTGCTAACGTAGCTCATAGACTCCTGGCAGTTGTTGTTGGGTGGAGCATTGTCTGCGCTAGATAACCTGCTTGGAGTGCTCGCACTGCCCAAGCTGCCGCTGCTCTCTAGCGGGCTCTTTGACAACTGGTATGGCGTGGCACTTGAAACTCTGCGGAAGAAATAGCGCGCTGATGAAATTTGAACCAAGGAGATACTGCTTTTGCAAAGTGTAATCACCAAACTAACACGCGATATATGTATACCTTTCTTTTCGCTTCTCCAAGAATCGGGCAAGAGATGCTTTCCGAGATTGACGGACAGCTGAAGCAACAGCATGAATCAGTACTATAACACTTTCTCACAATCTGAATTGAAGTGCAGAACTAGCTAGCAAGCAACAAGTGGTAACAAATAGTAACTTTGTACGTACCTATTGGCCTAATAGGTTCTGCGACGGCAACTGAAGATGCTTGTTGCATCGGTCGTTGCGCTGAAGATGCTCGACTTACCGGAGGAACAACTGATGATGGTGCGACTGAAGATGTCGTCGGAGCTGGAGTGTAATTTTGGTAGCCTGACGGCGCGCTCCTGGAGTGCGTCGGAGCTTGTGGCACAGCGGGGATTCGACTTGAAATGGTGGATACGTTAGTTGCAAAGGCCTTCCTCGGGTCGGGCACTGCAAATCTGGTATTGGCAGGGACATGGGAGCCTGATTTCTGAATTTCAGTGGGTCTGGGTGGGGTTGAAACAGATGCCCTGCTTGCTAATACCATAATCTCTTGGGCCTGCCATGCATGGTTAAGAGGAGATAATCAATAACCCACATCTCCAAGCAAGTTTAGACCATGATGAGAAGCTAAAAATGCTTGGCTCATTCACCACACGCATGAGCAATTCATGTATATACCTTGTCCACCGGGACGTCGAACACGTTGACGGCGCCGTTGTAGAACATAGTCATGAGTGTTGACTTGGGATTCCATATGCGCCGGCTTTGTGGTTTGCAGGCAAAGCACATCATTCATTCATTTGTCAGTCAGAACGACATCCCAGTCTGAAACTACCGTCGTGAGTCACTAGAATTAGTTGAGGAAATCAGCTCAAACCTTGGGGCGTAGACGCCAACCGCAGACCTATAGACGGCACTGTTGGCGGTGAAACGCTGCTGAGTTGTGGACGCGGCGCCATCCGCGGCACCTGGGTTGCTCCCCGGCGGCGGCTGCGGCCGGTGATACGGCCTGGGTCCGCCGTGGCCGTGGAACCGGAGCTGCCCCTACATAACAAGAGTACCGAAGCAGGTCAGGTCAGGCAGACCGACTAGCATCTTGCTATCTCGTGGGAGGAGCAGAGCAGCATCTGAATCGCATTGGAGCCGAGCGGAATGAGACAGAAACGCGAACCTGATGATGGGGCGCCGGCGTGTCAGCAAGCGGCGGCCTGAATGACATGAAGGGCGCCGGAATGGGCTGGAACTGCCGCCGGTGCGCCGCAGCCGCAGCCGCTCCTCCTCGCTGCAGCAGTCCCGGCGGGTAGTCTGAATGAAGAAGAACCAAACTAATTGACGGTTCAATGCTAGTACACAATCTGAAGGGTGAAGGGAGGGAGCACCGACCTGATCCCGGCCTCATTAGACTGCCGGTCGCCTCCTCCGGGTGGTGGCTGCTCCGAATCTCCATTGACACGGAAGAAGAAGAAGAAGAAGAAGAAGAAGCCTTCCGCCGCTCTCGACTCGATTAACAAGGGGCAGCCATGGTTGGTTAGTCAAATCCGAGACGTGCGCAAGGCCCCAGTCCAAGTGAACGCGTCCGTCGTCCTCCGCACACATCGAGCTGCGTGCATGGCGGGCGGGCGGGGCCCAGTCAGCACGTGCCCCACGCGAGGATCGAGCCAGAATTGGGTTGTTTATTCGGCAAGTGGGCCGTGGATTCTGTCAGTGTGTGGTTCATACTTAATTACTCATTTGGCCCATTAGGCCCGCCACCGATGCGCGCGCGTTGGACGCCGCCACGACCACGTGCTCCCTCCGCCACGCGAGGCCCAGACCAAACAGTTCCAGTGACGCGTGGGTCCAGGAGGGCGCGGGGCCTCGCTGTCTGTCTCCAGTAGCCAAAACAGCTGCGTGCAGGCGGGGTCAACACGTTCCCCATGCATAGAACGAGCCAAATCTGTCCCACCGCGGTGTGGATTCTCTGCGGGTGGGTCGCACGTGGTGTGCCCGCGTGCCGAGGCGTTTCAGCTTTTGCATTAAAAGCTCTGCTCAAAGCTACGTACTTACCGAGTAGATAAATAAATAATCCAGGAAGTGAAGTCGGATCTGGTTTCCTTCTTTTTATCTAATCGATGATCGGTAGGACAAGATCTGCATCATGGTAACTCCTAATCACGGATGTCCCATGCTAGCCAGCTAAGCTACCCCATAAGACTGCATTTGACCAATCTTGGAATCTGCATCTCCACTCACTTACGTTTGAATGGGTGTATTTCTATTGTTTCCGATAGAAAAATAATTGTAGTATCACTTAGCTTGGTGACGGTAACAGTGACGGTGCCAGAAACTCAACGTTGTCTAGTCAACTATTTATAAAGGATTAACAGAAACAAAAATTACACAAATGTAGCAACGTAGACAAAAATAATACAAATGCAACAAACAAAACAAACACTAAGGAAATACATCTACTAGATGACACAATATCTCTCGGCCTTTGGTACATAGCAGAAGATGTGACTGCATTACTTGAACCCCTACTCATCCGTGCAATCAGCTAAGATGCCCCCACGAGGCTGCAATTAACAAATCATGCAATTTAATACACCCAGTTAGAGCAACCCTAGCGGAGTCGTCATACTGACATATGAAGCGCCCTCCATATGGACATTGATGTCGCGACTATTGTGCGCAAACACATAATCGACATAATAGCTATCTCTATATCATGGAATCCACTCATCAGTAGGACATCATTTTTTTTTCAATGTCCACTATCTATATACTCAGCTAAACGAACAATATTCGGTTAAACCCGAGCATGGCGGCAAGAGATTGGAGGACCACGAGCAGGATGGTGAGAGCGAGGGCGATTCCAACAGGGTACCAATTCCGGCGGTCCGTTTCATGTGCCGATTACAACTTCAGGGTGCCGATTACGGCAGCGGTGACGCGATTCCGATGGGTGCTCGGAATTGTGAGAAATACTATGATCGACATCCACATGGATGCCCCATCTAACGCTTCCCACAATTTCAAGCATAAACATCAATATATACCTCTAAAAATGAGTTTATATTCTAGAATCACTCTACTTTGATACCAATCACGTACTTCCAGATTTACAGCAATAGGAATCGAACATATTTTTTCAACTACATGACACCAAAATTAGCAATTTTGGAGCCAGAGTTCTGATTCTGCGGTAAAGTAGAAATACAAGGATGGAGAATTGAAGTGGTTTGTTAGAAAGCACGAAAAACTTCACAAAATGTGCCTATGAGCCGCCCAAGCTTACCAAAGAAATCTTTTGTGTCCACTAGTAGAAAACAGGGCTTTCGTCCACTCTCAATGTACACATTAGTCCCGGTTGCATTACGAACCGGGACTAATGTGAGCATTAGTCCCGGTTCATGCGGCTAGGGCGTCGGGAAGGCATTAGTCCCGGTTCAAATAGGACCTTTAGTCCGGTTTGAGACACGAACGGGGACTAAAGGGTGCGATGCCCTTTAGTCCCGGTTCGCTCAAACCGGGACTAAAGATTAAACCTTTAGTCCCGGTTTGAGACACAAACCGGGACTAAAAGATGTGATGCCCTTTAGTCCCGGTTCGTGTCTCAAACCGGGACTAAAGGGGTTCTGAAATTTGTTTTTTGTTTTTTGTTTCTGTTTCAAATTGCTTATATCTTTTAGGATATTTGATATTTTTGAGTGATTCTTTTTGCATTAGATTCCAAATTTTGTATAGTTTCTGTTTGTGCCATTAGTTTTCAAATTTGAAAGATTTAAATATGAATTTGTTCAAATTTGCTTCAAACACTAGATTGTGAATAATTTGAGATTAAAAATAGTTTTTAATTTAATTCTTTTTGCTCCTAGTCACATGTCAGATTGTTGTCACAGTAAGGTTAATTTGGTTATTTTTAGAATAATATAAATTAGGATTTTAAATTAAACAGTACTGCTTTGCTTATATAGTTGTTTTAGTCCTTTAACTGTTGTTTTCAATTATTTTTAGTTAGTTCTTTCTGTAGATTTTAACATGGTGTAGTATGCTTCTGTTAGACAACAGTAGATAATTTGTTGTAATTAATTAATATTAATTTTGCTAGTGTTTTGTACTGTTTTGCATTAATAGTTGTTTAGCCTATAATAATAGTTGATAGAATTAGTTTTGCTATATTAAAAAGTAATTTTTTGGCCACTTTAATAGAACCTGAGTCTGGCTTGGTTAACCTTAGTTGTGACTCTTGCTGGGACGGTGCTAGTAGATGTAGTCGATGGTCGGATTGGATGGACACCATCCCGGACTAAAGGGGTTCAATCTCTACCCCCCCCCCCCCCTCCCCCGGTGTATCGCCATTTCAGTTTTGAAAAAAATAAAAGAAAATGATAAAACTTCAAAAATTAAAATCCTTCGAGATGTAGTTATGTTACTACATCTACTAGTTAGGAAAATAAAAAAAACATAAATTTGGACATGTTTTGCAAAAAAGTGTGATGAAAAAGTAAAACGACTATATCTTTTGCATACGATGTCGAAAAAAAAGTATAATATATAAAAATGTTCAGCACGAAAATCCGCATCCGATTTTGACGGCTGTAGGCCGTTTTGCATTTTTTTAGAATCCTCAGATTCTAAAAGGAAAAAAGTTATGCTGAAATTTTAGTTTTTTTGAATTTTGGTCAAATATGGTCAAACTACTTAGTCAAGAAATATTAGTGTTACTAAATAATTATTGGTTTTAAGAATAATAGTTTCAAACTCAAACGGTGTAACATGTGACTTCATGCTCAATTTTAACTCCTAAGGGTTAATAGGATTGACAGCTTACTATTGTCAGGAAAACAACAAATGCAGACTTGGAAACAAGGGGGAATATAACTCGAAAGTTAAGCGTGCTCAGGCTGGAGTAGTGAGAGGATGACCGGCCGGGAAGTTAGACGATTTTGAATGATGAGGGGTGATTAGAGATTAGAGATTAAATTGAGCAGTGATGAGGGGTGATTAGAGATTAAGTGCAAATAATTCAGAAATTTAAAAATTTCAAAAAAAATTCAAATTCCAAAAAAAATAAAAAATCCTTTAGTCCCGGTTGGTGTTACAAACCAGGACTAAAGGTCAAGCTCCAGACAACAGGCACGTGGAGGCCGGGCCTTTAGTCTCGGTTCGTAACACAACCGGGACTAAAGGCCCTCTGGAACCGGTACTAAAGGTCCGTTTTCTACTAGTGGTCGCACTACCCACAGTGATAGTCAAGGAGTGCATCCATCCATAACATTTTAGTGAGGGTTTTACTCCATGACTAGAAGAGGCAATATCAGATGATACTTTTTGTTGAGTTGGGGTTCTATGAAAATATATATTTGAGCGCCTAGCAATGAGATCAAAGTTTAATTGCTAGCAGTAGAATTGAGGCAAAGTTGCCAGCCCGGTCCATCTTCAAATTGGAATGATAGGAACCTTTTTGTACAAGCCATAATGTTGTGTTGCTCCACGCGCTTTCATTTTGATGATAGTATTTTGAGAGCATAGCTATAAATATCATTCAAAAAATTATTGAAGTTGAGGATTCAAATTGTTTTCTTATTTTTTAAGGCATAAGGCATGGTGAAAATACTACTACAAACATAACTATTACATGTTCTAAAAATTAAAATAGTAAAACTGCATCCCTGCTACTAAGACGTCGATTGTAAGGATCATCATCGATTGTTGTATTCAACGAAGAAAGCGACCAGGGAGTCTTCCTAGCCATCAAATGGCCATACGACAAACTAGATTATTTTGCAGTGGGCCAAGTAAGCAAACAAGATGCTCAAGTGTTAGAAATTGTTTGATGCCAAAGTGAACAATTAAGAACTCCACACTAAGCTTGCAATAAAAGTTAACTCCACATTAAGGTTCTTGTTAATTCAAAGTCAGGCTCGCTTTCAGCATTTTCTCTAGAAAAAATATAAGTTAACTCATTTATTAAGCACTTTATAATAAAAAAATGTAAGGGTATTGCTAAATCTCAGTCGACTGAGACTTAACAAAGTCTCAGTCAATCCTATATTCATGACATTTTACATTGAGATCCGTGTAATTTTTTAAAAAACAATTTGTTTCTTCTTTTTATATGTTCTGTTACTTGACTAAGACTTCGTTAAATTCCCGTCATGATGTGATCAACCTACAAGGCTACAACACTTAGGCCCTGTTTGGTTCATAAGTCCTAGGACTTTTCCTAGTCCCAACTAAAAAGTCCCTAGTCCCTAAAAAGTCCCTCTCTGTTTGTTTCCAGGGACTAAAAAGTCCCTAGTCCCTCCCTAGAGGTTATTAAATGACATGTAAAAGACCATGTTACCCCTAGTATACAGAAAAATAACAACCAAATAACATCATGGGGCGGCGGGGCAATGGGTGCAGGGAGGGGCATTGTTGAAAAAGTCCCAAAAAAGACTCTCCTTTAGAGTCTTCTTCATTTAGTCCAAAAAACAAATTTTAGTCCCTAGTAGTCCCTCCTGTTTGATTAAAAAGTCTTTAAGAAGGATTTTTTCTAGTCCCTACACCGAAAAATCCCTGGAAACAAATACCCGCTTAGTTTCTTTACTGGCTCAAGAAACCAATCCTATGGTTTACATCGGATCCTCCTTCATTGGTTTATTCTCCGGCCTCAAACATAGTCCACCCAAGACACCAACCCTTCAATATGGTACGCGCTTCGACAATGCTGTCACCTGCCAGCACCACCGCTCAGCATCGTCGTTGCCGGCAGCCGGAGCTGGCAAACTAAGTCATAATTAAGTAGGACGTACTGGAGCTGCACTGCACTGGGTCGTCGGTCGATCCATGGATGAGGTCGTAGAACGCCATCATGGCAGACGTCCGGAGCTACGTGGTCTGAGCGGCGGTGGAGGAGCCGACCTCATCAGCGCCCTCCCGACGGACCTGCTTCTCCAGGTTCTCGTCCGCCTCCGCTGCGCCCGTGCCGCCGCGCGCACGGGCGTCCTCTCCCGCCGTTGGCGCGGCCTCTGGAGCCGCCTCCCGGACCTCACCTTTCGCGACGTCGCCCCCGGCCCGCTCCTAGCGGTGCTCTCGGCGCTCGAACCCTCCCTCTCCCTGCTCGACATCCGCGTCCCCTTACAGCACAGGGCCACCGTCCGCGCGGACCAGACATCCTCGCTGCTCCGCGCCGCCGCGAGGCTGTCTCCGGCAGCGCTGCGCTTCGCCACGTCGCAGTGCCTAGAGGAGCCGTTCGTGGACGTGGACCTGTCACACTACTTCCAGCGCGCTGCCTCGATCGAGCTGCGCGGGCAGCACCTCCGCTTCGCCGACCCACGGTGGGAGCTCCCCGCGCTCGAGAGTCTGTCCCTCGCCGGCTGCCTCATCGATCTCGCCGTCTTGATCCCGCTCTGCCCACGCCTGCGCGTGCTGAGGGCGGCCGGCGTTTTTGTCGGCAACGACGCCATCACTGTCCTCTCATCGTCGCTGCAGGAGCTGGTAGTGGGGTCCAATAGCACATTGACACACCATATCCACGTGGAGGCCCCCCTGCTCAAGCAACTGATGATGTCCTTCCACATCTCCGGCGAGCTCAACGTTTCAATCTCGGCACCAATGGTGGAGAAGGTCACGTGGCGGTGCTTGTATTCCAAAGTGACTGCTGGGCTTGGTCTTTGGGGCCTCTCGGGAGTGAGACTATTGATGGAGGAGAGCAATGTGCAGTGGGTTCTCCCTCGTGTCCATGTCCTTTGCCTGCTCATTCTTGCCAAAGTATGTTTCTCCCCTCCTTGTCAGTCTTACTGGATTTGCGACTAAATTATACTCACTCAGTTTCAAAATAAGTGTCTTTGATTTAATACAACTTTAGTATATAAAATATTTGTGATGTCATGAAAGATTGTTTTTACCAGTATTCGCATAGTGATCCAAACGAGGAGCTCCGCTTTGCGGAGGAGATAGAGAAACATATGATTACCGACTTCTCCACTTTGGAGCTACATCTCACAACCCTAGAACATGCATTTGGGGCATTTCTGTTGCGACTCCTTAGGATGCATCGGATTCGTACTGCTACACGAAGCCTTAAGATCTCCCTACACAGATTTGAGGTAATTTGTATTTGTGTTGTATATGCAACAATGAAATATTTCTAGGTGTGCTTCTCGATACAAGGTCTCAATTCTGGAGAATATACTACACACTGATGCAAGTCATATTTGTTTTAGATGAACGACGATGGATGCTCACTCCTACAAAATTGTCCTTGTCATGAGCCTAAAAATTGGAGAACCCGGACTATCTCCTTGACCAATTTACAAAAGCTAGAAATCACAGGATTCGAACGGGAGGATCATGAGTTTGATTCCTTGAAATTGATACTTAGATCCGCACCAATGCTTAAAACGGTTATCATGGGATTATCGAAAAGGTTCACACCCGATGATGATTGGTGGACAAAGTTACACAACATCTTCGTCGCTTATCCTTCTGTAGAATGCAACATTGGTCATAGTCCTGGTAAGCACGTTTCATGCTTGATTACCATGCTCTTAGATTGTTTTTTTATATTCGTGTAAAGACTAAATTCATGCTTTTGTATTGATCTAGTAATATTGTTTGGAAACCTTTACAGTTTTTTCATCTCAACGTCGTTCATGCTTAAAAAAATTGTAGTGTGGCTAGGATATGTCATTAGCATGTCAATCATTCATTCTAGGTCAACTTAATTTAATTAACTTGTTTATACCCACTCTGTTGGCTGTAGAAATGGCCATTGTGATGCTACATATGTTTTGATGATGTGTGTGATGTCTTTTATGATGGTTTGTTCTCTAGGCTATGTTTTCTTTTAGTGGGGCTCAAAGGACTGGAACCATGATTCTATATACACTACCATGTGATGCCAAATACATGACGCCCTAGAAAACATGCAGTCAAATTCTCTATCTTTTCTCACTAATTATTAAAAACTTGTCTATATTCACCAGATAAAAAAATATACCGCTAGATTTATCATGAAAGTAGTTTCATGATGATTTTTTCATAATTGCTTGCTTACATATTCATACAAAATAATCATGGCAAAAATCTCATGAAGGGTGTGAAATGTAAAACATCGCCTATTTTGGAATGGAGGGAGTGTAATTCATCCATACCATATGATTTGGTTTGCATATATCAAATACTATATTGTTTGTCCAGTTCACTAAAGATTGGTTGGCTCCTACAGCCCAAATTTGTTGAATATGCGATATTAGTGTATGTTTTTCTTTGAGGGATATATTATTGTTGAAGCAAGACACATCCTCATTTTTTTTTGTTTCTCTCCATCATGACAACTGGATAGTTGTTCTTGTAACTTCATAGTCTATGCAGGATGTCTTATGTTTTGCACCACTACAATTTAATCGCATATAAAAGTATTAGTTTTTCTTAATCAAAGTTAGTTATCTCATTTTATTTCCAAGGGCATGTGAAAAGGAACTTCCAAGTTTTTATCATTACAAGATTCATATACTCGTTGGAAAAGTTGTGATTAGCAAGATGGTTATAAAGGAAATCTCTAGTTACATATTTTTGATCACGCGTTGATGTTTTTTATTTATTTGTGACTGTGTATAAGGTTCCATTTGCTGTTGACAGCACCAGATCAATTTCTAATACCCTTGGGAAGAAACTGACAGGCGAGTTTTTTTTTATCTTGATGCAGAGTGAACGCACGCCAGCGGAAGTCATGCATCGACATGATTATCACACTTGCATTTGTAGATTCGAGGTGCTCGTGGACAAGATCATCTTCTGCCACACAGATCAACTCCATTATTTCGTTTTAGATATTTAGTTGGTGGTTATAATTGGTACACTAAGCCGCTAAAGTGTTGATTTACGATCGTAATGGAGCTACATGCCCGAAATTTGTATTCTTAGTTAAAATCATGTATAGATCACTCTTAGTTAAGTATTTGAATGGTTGGCTATGCCTTATATACATCATTGTGTCATTCGCTTCATTGGCTTGCAGTTAATAACTGCCAAAATTAGTGCATTACAACTATGCAAGAGATAGTTTGCTAAGCACATACATATCTTTGCTCTCCATTTATGTCAAGACTATGGTAACTAAACATGGGAGTTTAGTTGCTGAGAATTGCGACGTTTGACGACTAATGTGAACCATGCTAACTATGTTGTGTGGGTAAATACCAAGATGGACTACATTTTTGGCTTCTGATAAGTGCATTCAGTAGGCTTCCTTGTGCATTGTGTTTGTTGTCTACTCCCTAAATTCCGATATGTAAGGCTTTTCTCAAAACTAGCCAACTTCTAAAATTTAAATCTAAGCCCACTTTATTGAGAATTAATATCGTGCACACATGAGTACAGATTAATAAAAGAAACATCACCAAACAACTAATAACCCTATTGCCTCCCCCCCCTACCGCTTTTAAATGTCTTCATATTAAACCGGAAGTTAATGAGCACCGCGGGCACTTTTGACAATATAAATATACAGGAGTTTGATTTTTCTGCTTTGGTTTGTGATATCTCGGAGCTTGGCCTGACATACTGGAAACAACAGAACTCCTCCCTTCTGGTTTGTTAAGCTCATCTCGGAACTAAGAATTTTTTCCTATTTGTAAGGCTCATTGTCTTGGGAATAGGCAAATATGTTGTCCCTAGCTACATTAAATTCTGTAAATCATCTGTTGTCAGTGTGGAATCAATCAACCAATGCAAAAGGAGTGAGAGGTCGTGCATGTAGCATTAATATATTTTCTAGCACTTAATTGTGATGTAGATAATGATTTTGTGCAACACTTGATGCACAGGCCGTGGGGTTATCCTCCTTTTCAGAAAGAGAAAAATTGTGATGCAGATAGTTGCCATAGATACAAGAAAATAAAAATAAACTTCGGCCCTGTTTGGTTCATAAGTCTTAGGACTTTTTCTAGTCCCAACTAAAAAGTCCCTAGTCCCTAAAAAGTCTCTCCCTGTTTGTTTCCAGAGACTAAAAAGTCCCTAGTCCCTTCCTAGAGTTATTAAATGACCATGTTGCCCCTAGTATATAGAAAAATAACAATCAAACAACACCATGGGGTGGCGGGCCAATGGATGCATGGAGGGGCATTGTTGGAAAAGTCTCAGAAAGTCCCAAAAAAGACTCTCCTTGAGAGTCTTCTTCATTTAGTCTCAAATGTCTAGTTTAGTCCCTAAAAAGTCCCTCCCGTTTGGTAAAAAAGTCTCTAAGAGGGACTTTTTCTAGTCCCTACACAAAAAAGTCCCTGGAAACAAACACCCCCCTTCCTTTTCGGAAAAAATATATGCGGTGAAAGCTCCAAGATGGCCGCCTCTAGAACTCCGTCCGTAGTTAGCCAGTGAAGGAAACAAGATGCAAAGATGTTGGCATCGTTTGTTGCCAAGTGTGTATAATAATTAATTAAGTAAGAGCTCCTTAAGCGTACATTAGAAGATAAAAAGTCCATTAAGGCAGTCAGAAGGTGTCATGGCCGGCGGCCTCAACACAATCCTCAAACGTACTTGGTCATTCTTCTAGGCATTGATTTCTTCTCCCGCGCGCGTTGGGTTTTTCCGTCCTCTAAATTTAATTAACCTTCACAACTCCAATTCCAGTCTTCTCGCCTTGATCGGCCGCCCCAGCTTCTTCACTACCCTTTCATCTTCCTCTCCTGCCTGCATCCAGGGGGCGTTCCATGGACGAGGATAGAGCACGTCGTCATTGCACACCTTCGGAGGTAGGAGGCGGAGGAGCCGACCTCATCAGCGCCCTCCCAACGGACCTGCTCCTCCAGGTCCTCGTCCGCCTCGGCTGCACCCGCGCCGCCGCACGCACCAGCATCCTCTCCCGCCGGTGGCGCGGCCTCTGGACCCGCCTCCCGGGGCTCACCTTCCGCGACGTCGCGCCCGGCCCGCTACTAGCGGCTCTCTCCTCGCTCGGACCTAGTGGCGTGCCCCTCTCCCTCCTCGACATCCACATCCCTGAAGCACAGGTCAAGGTGCATGTCGACCGCGGCCCTACATGGGCCGGTGGCCGAGCGAGAAGACAGAGTTACCGATTACAGCCCTATCTACATCCCAGCAACCAGGTCTCCATGCTGCTCCGCGCCGCCGGGAGGCTCTCGCCGGCGGCGTTCCGCTTCAGCCACCCGCACGAACTAGAGAACTCGTACGTCGACGTGGACCTGTCCAGCTGCTTCCGCCGTGCCACCTCCATCGAGCTGGACGCACGGTTCATCTGCTTCCCCAACCCACAGTCCGAGTTCCCCACGCTCGAGAGTCTATCGATCTCCGGTTGCCTTGTCCATCTCGCCGTTGTGGTTCCTCTCTGCCCGCGCCTACGCGTGCTCAGGGTGCATCGCGCTTACCTCCAGGGCGAAGTTATCACCGTTCGCTCGGCGTCGCTGCAGGAGTTCTCCGTGGAGAACGATATCGCCGGCGCATCAACGAGACGTGTGGACGTAGAGGCCCCCACGCTGAAGCAATTGACTGTGTTCTTCCGCAACAGTGGCGACCTCAGTGTCTCTGTTCTGGCACCGAATGTGGAGAATGTCTCGTGGCGGTGCTTCTATTCCAGCGTCAGGGTTGGGCTTGGTCTTTGGGGCCTCTCCGGAGTGAGATTACAGACCAAGGAGGGCAATGGACAGGGGGTTCTCCCTCCCGTCCATATCTTGTGCCTACACATGATTGCCATGGTATATATATCCTCCTCGATCTCCTACTAAATTTACTTTGCTGACTATAATGTCCTCCCCGAAAATTGTTTTAGCAGTATCAACGTGACTATCGAGATGCAGAGCTCGCATTTGCGGCGGAGATAGAGAAGCATATGTTTGCCAACTTCTCTGGTTTGGAGGTACATCTCGAAACACCAGGACATGTGTTTGGAGCATTTCTGTTGCAGCTCCTTGGGATGCATCGATTTCGTACTGCGACACGAAGTCTTAAGGTCATCCTACAGAGATTTGAGGTAATTTATCAATGTTTTTATAGTTGAAAAAAATATTGTATATCAACTGAAAGGTTCTAGCTAGGCACATTCTTTAGCTACGATCGAAAATGTATAACACATTGGTGTATGTCACATTTATTTCAGAGGAAAGATGGATGTCCACCCGATTGTCCTTGTGATGAGCCTAAGAACTGGAGAACCCAGACTATCTCCCTGACCAATCTTGAGAAGCTGGACATCATACAATTCAAAGGGGTGGACCATGAGTTTGATTTCTTGAAACTGATATTTAGATGTGCGCCAATGCTTAACAAAGTGACCGTGGAGCTGCCAAAAGGGTTCCCAACAAATGTTGATTGGTGGACAAAAATACACAACATCTTCATGGCATATCCTTCAGTGGAAGGCAACGTTCGTACTCCCGGTAATTAAGCAGGTTTCATGCATGATTATCATGCTTGTAGATGTAACACTTACTTTTATCTTTGTACAAAGGCTAAATTCATGCCTTGGCGTTGATTGCATTATGCCCATGTTTTCTTAAAGCATGTATACCTTTTATCAACTTAGCGTGTGCCTTATGCCCATTTAAACCTTTGTCCACTCAGTGTCATTTTGAGTTTTTTTTTTTTTTGAAATGGAGGATGACCCTCAGCCTCTGCATCTGGGAGATGCATACGGCCACTTTATTGATTATTCTCGAGGACCTTACAAAGTATTACAAACAATAAACATGAATCCACCATCTTGGCAACATATGCCGCTCCTCCTATCCATATGATGAAGGGATGCTAGCTGGGCCACTACCCAAACCACTCACCTAAACCTAACATCAAAAGCCGGAAGCCCCAGCCGAGCCACATACCGGGTCTGGGGCACAATCCGGTCAGACGCACTCGTGTGTCGTCGCAGCCATCTTCCATAGGTCCGTCTTCAGATTATATTGAGGCTTCTACTTTGTCTGGCCACTCTGCCATCGACGTCACCGTGACGCCAGATAGCTACCTCCTCCTGCGCGAGTCCATCTCCGCGCATCGGACGTCGAGCCTCCACAGCGCCATGCCGCCGATCTCCGCCGCCATCAATGTGTGAGATGAAGTACCGCTCCACCACGGCAGGTACAAGGTAAGGAAGGGCGAGGTCCCCATCAGAGACACGGCCGGAAGAGGAGCACCGCAGCCATGAGACAGAAACACCTGCCCGGAGCTGCGACGCTGTAGATCAGACGGGCCGCCACCAGGAACCAGACAAGCTCGCCATGCACGCCCAGCATCGCCATGCCCAAGTCGGCGCCTTCAAGAAGGTGACGACGCTGTGGCGCCGCCGCCGCTTAGCCACCGGGGCTAGGGTTTTCACCCGGGCGCAGGGGGAGGGGCGAGGCATGGGAAGTTGAGCCTCGGCGCCGCCACCAAGAAGGGAATGGCGTTCGGGACGCCATCGACGCCGTGACCGCCACCGGCGGCCAAGGGTTTTCCCCGGCCAAGCACCCTGCCGCCACCTCCGAACCAGCCACAGAATCAGCAGGCGTGAGCACGCCGGAGATCCAGGCCGGCCGGAGGTCATACGTCACGAGCGGCCCAGAATGCCTCAGATCTGACGAGGGGAGCCCGGGGCCTCCCCGCGCCACGACCAGCGCCCACCGGGGCCTCGCTGCCCGCGCAGCCGAGGGGACCCGGCCAACCTCACCGACGAGCACTCCCCGCCGCCGGAGGAGCGCCGTCCGCACCAGCGAGGCCGCCGCCTCAGATCCGGGCCCTCACCACCGAAAGGGAGCGGCCAGAGGCCTCGCCGCCGCCCTCACAGGCAGCCGCGCGGGGGCCCCGGCGACCGCCTCCGGCAGCGGCGAGGAGGAGGTGGCGGCGCGAGGGAACCCTATGTCGCCCCCGAGTCGCCCTCGGGAGGAGGTGTCATTTTGAGTATATATGTCATTAACATATCAATTATTCATTGTATGTCAAATTAATGTAATTAGCTTGATCTTCTCCTTTTCTTTTATTGTATGAATGCTCATTGTGATGCTACATATGTTTCAACATGTGCGTTGTCATCTTTATGTTTGTCTTTTGCTTAGGTTATGTTTCAATTTGAGAGGGTCCAAAGGACGAGGCCCACGACGACCTCCTGGATGACGCTCACGGGCTCCGGCCTTTGAGGCCTAGGCCGTGGCTCGACAACGTCCAGCGTGTTGCTCACCGGTTCCATCAGCACATGTGCTCTGGCAGTATCCTTCAAGTACGGCCATGCTCCAGGCAACCCGCTCCCCGTAGCCTACAACGACTCCTACTTCGGCCCTGGAATCCTGGAGCCGTGCTCGCGACGCATGGGGACGCATCCCGCGATGAACCCACGACGACAATCTGGTCACGAACAACACGCACAACATCGACCTACATGTGCCGCCGAGAAGATCCCATGCCAGTGTGTGGTCATAAATTGTGTCTTGTTGGTGCACCCATACCAATGGGCAATGGTGCATGGCCAAGAGAGAAGAGGGTGAGGCAGCCGCCGTGCAAGCGTCGTCCTGTAGTTCACATGAAGGTGGGGCGATGGAGAGCTGGAGTTCCTCCTGGCATCGTCTTCAACGGGCGCCGGTGGCCTAGAGGACATGTGATCAACATGGAGGTTGGATGGGCTCGAGGCACGAGAGGGTTGGGCGACTTCTCCATGGCGTCCTAGGGCAGGCCGGACAGCATGATGCCCTCCTCACCCTTTGTCCTTCTTGGAATGGAGAAATAGCTGGTCAAGCCAGTCGACCCCTCGCTGCCCGTTGGTCAGCCCGCCGTACACGGCATCCTCCATGCTCGTGAGCCTAAGGTAGCTCACTTATGAAATGATGTACGTCCGAGACAGCGCGAATAGGGGCCGGCTCCGGAGCAGATCTGCCACCGACAACACGTGGTCGTACGTCACGACCATGGTGGTCGTGACGGAGTAGGCGAACGCGTTCTCGTGTAAGCCCTCTAGGAACGGCACATCCCGGTGGCCACGCAAGTTCACCATGAATGACAGGCGCACTTCCTCGTTGACGCCCCACCGAAAGAACAATTGCTTATTTATCTCTTATTCCAAAATTTGCCTGAGAATCAAATTTCATATTTTTAATTCAGTGGGGTTAGAGCGCAACCATTCTCGTGCAAAAAGAAAAAAGAAAAAAGAGCGCAGCCATGCAGCACAGCCAGATGCACGCCTCCACCAGCTCGAATCGAGAGCTCCTGCTCATGTGCGGCAGCGTACACTGCCGCAGCCCCGCGATCTCACGGGGCCCGAAGAAGAATGACAGGCCGCGACGTCGCCCAGGGGAGTCGAGAGCATCCGTCCGTCGCGCCCGCTAGCTTACTGTACACCATGTTCGGATACGATGGTTGTTGTGTCCGATTGGTGTCGAGGCACTGCATGGAGCAAGGATGCAAGGCCTCGCAAAGCTGCCGCCCAGCGCGCAGCGGTACACAGGATTTATTTCAGGTCTTGCAACAATATGTGTTTAGTGGGAGAAGACGCTCCTGTCGACTACGAAGACGTCTATGGCGGCTTCATCAATTTTGAGATTAATTATATGTCAGCCGAATGTGCTCACATGGATAGGATTGCATGCAAATCACATCCGCAAGTTGCCAGAAAAACACAAATAACATCTAAGTCATCTGATTTTAGAATTTAGGTCAGTCGATTCTCGCATGAAGGAAGGAACAACCAGAGGGAAGAAAGGAGCTCGCCGGAGAAGCCCTCCGGGTCTATCTTAGGGTGGCAGATGACCCCATGATCAATTTTAGGGTGGCAGGCGGCTCGATAATCTATCTTAGGGGTGTAGGGGTGATGCAGGTTCAACGGGGAAAAAAGGTGGTCGTCAGGGTTAGAGGCACGGCGGTTCAGGGGAGGGTGGGGCAACGAGGCGGTCGCGGGAGCGCCGCCAGCCGCGGTCAATGGAGGCAGCGGTTAGGCCTGGGCTGGATCGGTGATTGTGAGGGAAAGAAGAGAAACAATACCAGCTGAAGGTAAAAGAACGCATCTAGTGTGTTGGATCTGCATCGGACAGCTGAAAACGATCGACTGACTCAAAATGCGTTTTCAGTCGACCGGTCACTGGTCAGTCTCGCATGAAAGGTAAAATAATGTCCCAGGTCTGCTGCAAAATCACTAGGTCCACCCACGAAGCGTGGACAGCCAGGTACCCTAATAATTGTCGTGACAAAGTGGAAGTAACTCCAACATGTCAAATAGCAAAGTCCAACAAATCCACGTGCAATGATATTTTTTTAATAGAAAAACCCCTTTTAAAGTTCTGACCGGAGATGTAATGCTTTAGTGAGGTCAAAGCTCCTGAGCTAATAGAAAAGCTAATTATCATGATCCTAAAGAAACAATTACATAATTTGTGAACGCACCACATACCGAACAAAATAAAAATTTATTCATCTGTACATACACACGGTTTGACATACAAATTTCTTGCACACATTACAAAGCTAGCAATTCATGCACCTTGCTAATATCGTATAAAGCGGATCAAACAAACAAGGGTGCTTCTGGGCAAATTTTTATCTTCATATAAGCTACGAACTGCACAATGCAAGTCCTTAGCAGAAGTGGTGGAGAGCCATGGTCCTTTTCTCAGACCAAAGAACTGAAAAATATGAGAAGTGGAAGCAGTGGGTCTCCTCTAGATCCTTAATGTTCTCCCGGCTCCTTTTCTCATGATGAACCTGGACCCTCTCCCGACAGGAAACGGAAGATACGGCTCGTGAGATCAGTGCTCGCCTTGGCTGATGAATCGGTACCATTCCCGACACACCTAGGCGTAGCCATTGCCGTCGTACACTATGAAGAGGAATGCTGCAGCAAGAGCGCATCGGCGTCGAGGTCGCGGGGCCTGACGAGCAGGTGCAGAAGCACGCCCACAAAGAACGGCACCGTCCGCGGCGCACATACATATATATGTCCTCCATCTCGCGGCAATGGTTGTGCGTCGCCATGCACCACCATGCCACTCGCCACCACGTGCCCTTGCAGACCAAAGTGAGTGCATGATGAGATTCTCCAAATGACCATATGCATTTGTTGTAGTCAAATCATATTTGCATTGCCACGTTGTATATTACCCTGATTGCTCCGTAGAATGAAGAAATAGGCAGTTGTCGCCGTGATCTATACTGTTGCGATTACTTCCTGAAACACGGTAATTACATGACTGTTTTACAGGCTTCTATATTATGGTGTGATCTATATTACCATGACTAGTGGTTGGGGCGCCACCCGATGGCGCCGCTTGAGAGGAAGTTACGTGCATGTTTTCATTTAAAAAAATTATGTAGTCCTCACTTCCATCTAGAAAAATATTTTTAAAAAATCCTCACCTCCATCTAGAAAAAGAAGAAAAAAAATCACCAACGCAGCCTACCAGCGAGCGCCACTTTGCGTAGTCCTTCATTTAAAAAAATATGTGGACTCATCACCTCCATCTAAAAAGAGAAAAAACATTTTAAAAAATTCCTCACCTCCATCTAAAAATAATATCCCAAAAAAATTCACCGCAGCCAACCAGTTTGCGCCACGTGGCATAGCTGGTTGCTCACCCTTCACACGTAGCCTAATGGGTTTAATTGTTCCGTAGATTACAAGATAGGCATGTAAATGACACCGAGATTGCTTCCTGAAAACACCAGGAAGTCTTTCTTTTTGCGGGGGAAAATACCAGGAGGTTGCGCTGTAAGTTTTTGGATTGATGTAAATAAATCAAAGTGAGTTATCCTCCATAACACTAAGCTCTTTAATTTTAAAGAGCTCACATTCAATTAAGGTCTCCATTTGAGATTGGATCAGCCGATTTTGACCAGGTCAACAATTTCTCAAATTTCTCAAATTGTTTAGCCCAATTTTGGCCGGGTCAACAATACAAAGCTTACTAATTTTTAAGGCCACAAATCAATGGAGGTCTCCAATTGAAATTGGGTCACCTGATTTTGACCGGGTCAACAATTTCTCAAAGCTCTTTCGTTCATTTCTTTTGGACTATACATTATCCTTCCTAATTTTTAAGGCCTCACAATTAATTGATGTCTTCTATTTATAATTTGGTCACTTGATTTTGACCGGGTCAACAATTTCTTGAGGTGCTCGCCCATTCAATTATTTTAATTCACTGTATTCCCTAGTTTTGAAGCTGTTTCATTCGAGTAGGGTATTCAATTTTAGATTTGATTTACGATTTTGATTGGCCCAATAATTTTTCAAATCAATCAGCAGTAATCGGGCTATAGAAACATATCAATCTCACGCATCCTCCCACCACCTAGAAAAAAGAAACACCACATCTGATATTGTAGGACCAATATAGTACATGCAGTTATTGAGGCAGAAATTTCCCCATATAAATATGTGTTTATTACAGGATAACACAGGAACACAACGCGAAAGGCCCACCCAATCACTGTGTTATAAAAAAGCACTCCATCATCTCCCCGCCCCGCCGAGCTAAATATTCCATCAATTTGAAAATATAAAGGGTATTAGTTTTTTGGAAAGTTAAATTCCTTTAACTTTGACCAAGTTTAGAGCCAAAAATATCGACATCCACAATATAAATAAGAAAATAGAAATTTATTTCATGATGAATCTAATTATACCGATTTGATATTATGAATTTTGATATATTTATCTACAAATTTGATCAAACTTAAAAAAGGTTTGACTTTTCAAAAAGTAATACACCTTGTATTTTGAAACAAAGAGAGTATTTTTTTATAAGATACCCGACAATAGACGCAGCAAAGCGCGTCCCACCCTTCTAGTACAAGTCATATGTCATTGATTTTACGCTAAGATTCATGCAAGCATTTTCTAATGTCTTTTTTCTTTTTTTCTAGTTTAATTGAGTCACTTAGATGTGCAATAACTATGGCACGTCTAGATGTTCCCTAGACAGACCATATTAAATTATGCACGACCTATTGGTTCCATCAAAATAATTGTATGACCTATTGCTATTAGCGACATAGCTCCACACGCCCCCGCCAAAGTCACAGCTCCACATGCCCCCTCCGGCGATAAGCACAACAATAGAAGGGGAAAGAGTGGGGAGAATATTATTCCTACACTGAAACAATACCGCCGCTTTGCCGCCTCAAACCAAACTCGAAAACTCCCTAAAGAATAACTGAAAAAAGTCACCCATGACGCTGCACAACATGTCTGGGTTTGATGTCGAGCTGGACGTAATACAAAACCATGCATCGACTCCCTCAGGCCGGGTCCCCATTCACTACTAGGAAAACCCCTATAAACAGCCGCTTACTAGTAGCGTGGGTTATATGGCCCGCGCTACTACTACTTAGTAGTAGCATTGGTAAAAACAATGCGCTACTAGTAAAAAATAGTAGTAGCGTGGGTCCACCGTTCCCATGCTACTACTAAGTGTCCCCAGGACAGGGCATTAGTAGTAGCGAGGGGTATAAAGACCGCGCTACAACTAACGAATAGTAGTAGCGCGGGTCTAATGTTCCCACGCTACTACTATGGTCAGACTGAATCAAATAGTGTACCCCACTTAGTAGCAGCGCGGCACCCGTGCCCCGTGCTACAACTAGTCGCACCGCACCGCAACTTAAGAGCATCTCCAACGGCCGCACAAAAATCTCGCGCCCAATAAAAGTTATAGCACGCCACTTTAGCACTTTTAGTGCGATGGGACCAACATTGCTTTAACAGACGCCCAAAGAGACGCGCCCAAAAAGCAGACAGTGCAAATTGTGAAGCGCGCCCAATCCGAGGCCCAAAATATGTTGCGCGCGATAGCGTTTTTCAGCGCGCGCCCAAAACTTTTTAGCGCTACAGCTTCTGCTGGAGCTGTTGGGCGCCCAAAAAACGAATTTTTGGTGCGCGGAGCTCTTTTTGGGCGCCTGTTGGAGATGCTCTAAGTGTGGGTTCTCTCCCCTATCCCTACACCCCACCAACCCCGCCGCTCTCCTCTCTGTCTCCCCCCTTCCACCCAAACCCACCGCCGATCTCCTCTTCCCCAGCCCCTCGCCGGCGACCTCCTCCTCACCAGCCACCCCGGCGTCCTCCTTCTCTCCTTCTTTCCAGCAGCTCCGCCGGCGACCCCCAACCACAACCCCGCCGCTGCCCCAACCCCAACCCCATGCCGGCGGCCTCCTCTCCCTCCAGCGCCGCCGCCCCAGCCCCTCCTCACCTTCTCTGCGGCCCATCATTCGCCTCCTCTGCCTTCGCCGATGGTGGTGGTCAGGAAGAGGAGTCCGTCGAGAAGGGGAACATCAAAGCCACGGTGATGGTCAGCAAGGAAATTAAGCCGAAGAAGGGGAACATCAAAACCACAATTCCTAGATTCACCATTCACCTCTGCCTTAACCGATCTTACTGCTCAGGAGGAGTCTGCCGACAAGGGGAACAACAAAGCCACGACGGCGGTCAGGAAAGAAATCAAGCAGGGGAACTGGAGGTATCCTTGGGGATGACATGGGTCTCGGCAAGACCATGCAGGTATGTGTAATTATCCCCCTTCCTTCATTCTGTTTTCAATGTCAATGATTCATATCCTGTTAATTGTCGTTTAGTTAGAACAAGGATCAAATAAATATCTAGTGCTGCCATTGATGGATTTTAGGTGCTGTGATGACCTTAAGTATCTCAGTTCTCATAATTATACAATTGATTGGAGCAGTGTATACCTTATGAGCACGGAACATGAAGATGCATTTGTATGAGTAGTTTATCTTGTGGGAGAAAAGGATGAACGAGGGAAGGCCGTATGCAAATGTGGAGAGGAGTGCGGGTAAATTGTCATAGTTTCCTTCCTATCCGTTAGATATAGATCGGACGGCCTATATTGCAGGATGGCAGGCACACCATCATCACCAACTTTGCTTTTTATAAGAGTAGAGATAATGCATGTAATATATTTTTTTAATTCATAATTTGTTAGTAGTAGCACTGGGGGGAAACTACACGCTACTAGTATCAAGCATAGTAGTAGCGCCTGGTATACTAGCGCGGGTTCAAATAGTAGTAGCATGGGTGGACCAGCGCTACTACTAACTTCTTAGCAGTAGCGCGATAGTAGTAGCGCGGTGACCTGTGCTTCTACTAACCAAAAAACCAACGCTACTGGTAGCCTTTTTCCTAGTAGTGATTGAAGATCGTTGTGCTGGATCGCAAACGCCACCGTGGAGCACTGCCCGAGGAAGACCGCAACTCGAACACACATCTTCTTCACCTTCCCGCAGCTGCCCTCCAACTCCTCCACAAGCAGACCGCCCCCATCAGGACTTCCCCGATGATGCCGCCGGCACATGGGCTTTACCCAGTGACACGCCCCGACAGTGGCCACGAAGGGAGTAGATGGGGCGGTGGCTAGGGTTTTGGTCGTCTGCGTGGTCCTCTATCTCCACGAAAAGGTGAGCGTCAGTTAGCACTGCTGCCATATATTACTAGTTTGTACTATTTTGGGTGATCACTGGACTACTGCACTATTTCCATAATACAGCTCTCTACATGCTTATATTGGTATCTTCAAGATGACAAAAGATGCTCCCTGTGTCCCCCCCACATCCATTTTCCATGCCTTTCTCTGGAAGCTGATGCGATATATAGCTTTGTGTTCCCAACATCCGAATATATTCTACCCGATATACAAACGACTAGTCTCATTTTTATTTATATAAGCAGTGGCCATCAGTGAAATGCAGTCGTTCTAAAAAAATTGAGAACAAAAGTTTGATGCCTTACATCTCTTTACTCTCACTTCTTTGGTATATATACTTGGTTTAAGGATATCTAATCGAAACTGCTATGCATACGATACTTTTTCGTCGGACACCTATACGACCAGACTGTAAAATTTGTTGCATGGTGTGGCCCACAAACTGAATTATCTTGGGCTGTCTCTGATCGTATGAATGTTGGATCGTCCGTATAGCAGGATTGATATCTAATCCAGCTCCATGATTGAGCAGCCTTGACGAACGTTTACACTATATATTTGCCATCCCCTATAAATTGCGCTTTCTGCTAACCATGAATCAAACGCAGAAAACCTATCTGATCGACTAGTCGCGCGTTGCATCCTCCACTCCACTCCACTGCGATGGCTTTTGCTTCTTCCTCTACAGAATCCCATGTCCTCCCTCACATAGCAATCTTCCCCTTCATGGCCAAGGGCCACACCACCTCCGTCGTCGCCGCCTCGCCACCGTCACCTTCTTCGCAACCCATGGCAACGCCGCCTTCGTCCGCGAGGGACTGTCCGGCGCCGACGACACGGCCGTCGTCGAGCTCGCGTTCCCCGCCGACGTCTCGGGAATCCCGCCTGGGGTGGAGAGCGCCGAGGGGCTCACGTCCATGGCCTCCTTAGCCGCCTTCGCTGCTCCAGCCACAGCTCGAGGCGTCGCTCGCCGCCATGGAGCCTCCGGCCAGCCTCCTCGTCGCCGACGCGTTCCTGTACTGGACGAACGCGTCGGCGGCCACGCTCGGCGTCCCGAAGCCGAAGGTGTCGTTCTTAGGCATCTCGGCGTTCACACAGGTACTGCGGGAGGTGCGCATCAGCCACGACCCGTTCCCGGCGCTGCAGCACGCCGACGTCGACGGCGACGGCAATCCGGCGACGTTCACGGTGCCTGAGTTCCCGCACATCAAGCTCACGTTGGAGGACATGATGGCGCCCTTGGGCGATCCGTCGTCGGTTGCGCCCATGATGGAGCTGTGCACGGCAAGCTGGCGAAGGCCATAGAGGAGGGCCATGGCCTGATCGTCAACACCTTCCAAGGCCTAGAGAAACCGTACCAAGGACAGAGGCTTAGTGGTGAGGGAGTGGGTGGATCAATTGGGGATTTTGCGTGAGAGGGTTTCTGAGTCACTGCGGGTGGAACTCGGTGCTGGAGAGCGTCACGGCTGCTGTGTCACTGGCAGCTTGGCCCATGCAGGCCGATCAACCTTTCAACGCAGCGTTTGCAGTCGATGAGGCAAGCAAGGAGGAGCCGCGAGACGTTTAATTGTCATCATTTTTCTTTCAAACTAATAATGTGGTGTTGTGCTCTGTAGCTATACCAAACATTTATGTTGGTCACTGGCATTTACTTCTCAGGTTTTTGGTTGGAAATATTTATATGAAATTGATTGGACACGGTGGTTTTCTTTCTTGGGAGTACTTAATTTGGGACCATCTAATTCTGCTTTGTGCACTAGCCTGAAAAAAGTGTTGAATGGTATATAGCGCAAAAGGGGTGTGTTAAGGCCACACCCAGCGTCTCGCCCACGAGCCAACTCACTAATCTCTTTTTTTTGCTCGTTTTCTATTGCTATTGGTCAGCTTTCCCGGGAAGAAAAGACGGGTCTTCTAACTTTGAATAATTTCGTGAAATTAAATTTGTTTACAGATTTGAAAAAAGTCTATAAATTTTAAAGTAAGTTCATGACTTTTTTAAAAGTTCATGAATTTGAAAAAGAAAACACAGTTTTAATTAAATTTTGTGCTTTTAAAAATGTTCAGGAAATTTAAAACTCAAGGATTTGAAAAACAATTCATGCATTTCAAAAAATTCCACAATTTTTCTAAAAAATGAAGCCGCAAATAGTGAAAAATTAAAAATAGAATCCAAAAGAAAAAACCCAAAGAAAAAACTTATATGAGCCTACCAATAGGAAACCTACGCATACCATTAACACACCATTTAACGCTTAAGCGCAAAATAGAATTTGTGCATACCTCATAATCTCCCCTTAAGCATCAAAGTGTTTATGGATTTGAAAAGGAATCATAATTTATAAAAATCTGTAAACTCGTTTGCCCATCTAGGCTGCGGCCCGGTGTCCCACCCACGCACTGGCTCATACACTCGTTTGCCCATCTGCTTGCTTCTTGTTGTCTTCTTTTTCGCTTCTTTTCTATTGCCGCTGGTCAACCTTCCCCGAAAATAAACAGGTTAGGTTTCTTAATTTTGAAAATTTTGGTGGAATTACAAAATGTTTATGGATTTGAAAAGGAATCATAATTTATAAAAATGATCATAAATTTGGGAAAATATCATAAAAATTAAAAGTCGCCGGCCGAGCTCCACTTCGCCCTGCCGCGAGACATGCTCGTCACCGACGTAGACCTGCCTCGCTTCGACCTCGACCTCGCCGACTTTGTCCTCGGCTGCCCACGCCTGCGGGTGCTCAGGGTGGCCAACGACTGCTACCACTCCGCCGGCGACATCACCATCAAATCGGAGTCGTTGGAGGAGCTGCAAGTGCGGAGTCGGTCCAAATGGACAAGATGCATCCACATTGAGGCCCCCATGCTGAAGCAATTGACGGTGTCCTTCCACACCATCAATGAGCTCAGGGTGTCCATAGTGGCACCAACTGTGAAGAAGGTCTCGTTGGGTTGGAGTGCTACTATACCATCGAGACCGAAGAGATTTCTTGTTGGGGACTCTCCATGATGACCTTGCATACCGCAGAGGCCGAGGGACAGCGGTTGCTCACGGAGACCGGCACCGGAGACGACGCCCGTTTGCCGTTGTCTAACGTTTATGTCCTGTCCCTGCATTTGTCGGGTTCACCTGTATGTCTCATGCCCTACTCAGTTGATTCGATTTTCCAACTAAATGGAACTTCTGCATGATAGACTGCCATTCCTTTTTGCAGGGTTGGACTGCTAAACCTGACGCAGAGCTCGAAGTTGCCGAAAAGATAGAGACACTTCTTGTAACCGGCTTCTCTGTTTTGGAGCTGCATTTCTCGACAACTGAGTTTCATTTCGGTATACCAGCCAAGCATGCTTTTGGAGGATGTGTGGTGCGTCTACTTGGGATGCATCGGATTCGTACCGCTACACGAAAGCTTAGGATCGTCTTACTTAGATCAGATGTAATCCTTTGCTCCTTCAGTTGTGGACCTTCAGTAAACACATTGTATTAATTCACATTTTCTCTAGGTGGTAAAAGAATGCCCAGTAAATTGTCGTTGTGATAAGCCCAAGAACTGGAGAAGAAAAAATATCTCGTTGATCAATCTTGAAGAAGTGGAAATCGAAGGCTTCGAAGGGGAGGATCATGATTTTGATTTCCTGAAAGTGATATTCAGATGCGCACCAATGCTTAAAAGAATGTCCGTGCGGATGTGTGATGAGGACAGCACAAGTAATGATCGGTGTTTGAAAACACACAACTTCTTCAAGGCGTATCCTTTTGTGGAATGCAATGTTTATCTTAGTTCCGGTAAGAAAGTTCTGCATCAGTGATTAGTATAAGCTCCTAGATGGAACTAATTCTCTTTTATCTTTGCACAGTTTCCTCTAGTCGTAAACTCACGTTTTATCAGTGTTCGCCTTGTGCCTATATTCTTCTCTGAAACCTTTATAGTTCTGTTCTGTCAGTTTCTTTCGTGTTGTGCAAATTTGCAGAATCCTTGGAGTGCGTCATTGACATGCCAACCTTTCCTCTAGGTTAACTTAGTTTAGCTTGCTCCTGTACCCCAATAATAGGCTGAACATGCTGTATTAGTGTTTTTCTATGGGAAAATTTTACTGCTGAATTTGTGTGCATACATCCTTACATTGCACAATTCGATTTTGCACCAGTTGTATTTTGTAGCCGCTAAAAGAAGTTTCTAGTTTAACAGCAGTTAGGTGTCTCATTTTGACTGACTTTCATAGGCCATCGGGTTAATGCCAGACAAAAAACAGAGAAGGGTATATGAAAAGAAAAACTGGCAGCTCTTCAGTATTACTACTAAATATTCATAAACTCCTTGGCAAAGTTTTATTTGCTATTGATAGCATTCTCTACAAGCGTCGACTCTATATTTCCATGCTGAGATACTGAGCCAAACTGGTTTCTACTTTTGCCTCATTTGCCTGCAGGGTCAAAGCACCACAGCCAAAGTTGTGCATTGGAATGATTCTCATCCTTGCGTTTACGGATTGGCGGTGCTCATCGACAGGATGGTCCTCTCCCATGATGACCAACTCCGCAATCCGGTTTCAGAATTTTGCTAGGTGGCTTCCTTCAACGGACAAAAATGAGCAGCTGAGGTGTTTTTTCAGCGGTGCAACGGGGCTACAGGCTAGGATCGGTGTACTCTTGCTCTTAATTAAACCTTGGCCTATAATATGACATTGTTAATAACTTGGTGTACTCTTGCTCTTTCCTTGAAGAAAGAATAGCAGTGTCATAGCTTGGCTTTGTCATGAAATTGCCAAGATTTAGTGTACACACCATATGCCAGTCAAAATGTTAAGCCTCGATTAGCTCTGTGCTTTTCTTCAGCAAAAGCCCAATAGAGCATCAGAGAAGAAGAATGTTCACTTTGTCCTCTCTTTATTTTGCATGTTACTCCCATCGCCATCATAATACCCAGTATGATGTTCTTGCCCCTGCTTGAAGGGAAAGGAAAAATGAAGTGCCTGCTGCAGCAGGCAAGGCAGCAAAGCAAAGCAGGCATGTTGCAGAGGATCAGTGGTCTCATCTCTTTCTCTTCTAGTCCAAGTCCAAGCGCCCCAAGTCTGGGTCAAGATCCAACATGGTCCCTCTAGCAACTCTTAATTTGTTTTTTCCTCTAGCATCCATCTGCTCTTCTACCACTGTTTGGCCATCAAGGAACCAAGACCACATGGCAAGGACAGCTATGGTGATAGATAAACCATACTCTAGTAGCATCTCTGTAATCCTAATCACATTAAGTAGGAAACAAGTAAGTTTTTTTTTTCTACTCCGCATAATTAACTTTATCTTAAGTCAAACTTTGACCAAATTTAGAGAAAAAATTAATTACATCTACAATACCAAATCAATATCATGTACTATGACTTATTGATCTTTAAATGTGAGATGTATCTTCTTGTATCTATTGCTTGTTGAGATTTGTTGTTTGCCAGTTAAATAAACCACGAAAAGAACAAAAATAGTTGGAACGAGCAATGTTAGTTAGATTATTTTTCTGTCGCCACATATGTTTGCTCACTTCAGCTGTGAAAACATTCGAGTACTCATAACCGAATCCCTGTGGAGAACGTGACAACCTCTATATGTACATGTGATCAATTTGCTCGTAGGTGAGTTTATTATTTTTCAATGTTGAATTTATTTTAAAAAAATGTGAAAGTGAATTATCTTGTCATCTTGTGAATCTTGAACATGTCGTGCATAGTAGTATGTATCCATTTGCATGCTCCATAAGCAACAACAAACCATGTGGGACACTCTCGGTTAGGCAATCTTTTTTCTTTTGTAAAAAAGAACACACTCGCTTTTTAACAAATTAGAGGGATATAAATTCTAGTCAACGTCGAACTTTGTACACCTTGGCTAAGTTTATAGGAAAAATTATCAATATTTACAATGCCAACTCAATACCGTTGGATACATATATGTTCGGTATTGTAATTGCTTATGTTGGTTCTACATACAAATTTAGCCAAAATTTATAAACTTTGACTTGGACGAAATTTTAATCTGGCAAGGAGTACTACATATGCATATATTTTCAGTTTAAATACTGTATTCACACAACATCGAACACTCTTTTTTTTTTGTGCATATTCAAATTCTTGGCGTTTTGGACGGTTTCTGTAAAAGAAAACACATCGGCTCTCTCTCTCGTCTGCAATCGGGGTTGGGTTTCCCATGGAGGATGTCGCACGCCGCCATGGCGGCGGAGGAGCCGACCTCATCAGCGACCTGCCGGAGGATCTGCTCCTCCAGGTCCTCGCCCGCCGCCGCGCGCACAGGCCTCCTCTCCCGCCGGTGGCGCGGCCTCTGGACCCGCCTCCCCGACCTCGTCTTCCGCGACGTCGCGCTCGGCCCGCCCCGCTCCTACCCGCGCTCGCCTCGCTCCAAGCCGCGGCCGGCCCCGGGGTGACCCTCCTCGATATCCGCGTCGCAGGGCTTGAGCGGGAGGCTTCCTTGGTCTCTTCGCTGCTCCATGCCGCCGCGGGGCTCTCGCCAGGCGGAGCTCCGCCTGGCCCTCCAACGCGACATCCAGTTCTTCCACGTGGAGATGCCTCGCTTCCACCGCGCCACCTCCATCGACCTCGCCGCGCACTACCTCCACCTCTTGCTGTCACGCATCAGCAGGTTCCCGGCGCTCCAGAGGCTGTCCCTCTCCGGCTGCCGCGTCGACCTCGCCGACCTGGTCCACCGCTGCCCGTGCCTGCGGGTGCTCAGGGTGGCCGACGCCCGACGGGTTCCTCAACAGCAATATCACCATCAAATCGGAGTCGTTGGAGGAGCTCGCTGTGGAGAGCCTGAACAAATGGACAGAGTGTATCTGCGTCGAGGCCCCCCATGCTCAAGAATTTGGCAATGTCATTCAGCATCGACAGCGAGCTCACCGTGTCCATCGCCGCGCCAATTGTGGAGAAGGTCTCTTGGGAGTGCTCATATTCCTATTCCTCGCTGACTCGTGGGCTTGGTCCATGGAGCCTCTCAAACCTGAGCTTACATGCCGCAGAAAGCCATGAAGACATGGTGCTCACCGACACCGGCCGGCTCTCCAACGCTTATGTCCTGTCCCTGCAAATATGGCCTTGTGTATGTCTCATGTCCTATACTCAATCGACTTGATTACCCGACTAAATTAAACCTATGCATGATACACTACCGTTATCCTGATGCAGGGTTTGACTAGTTAGTTATCCTGATGCAGAGTTCAGCTTGGAGCAGGAAATAGAGACACATCTGGTTACTGACTTCTCTGTTTTGGAGCTACATTTCACGACAATGGAGCTTGATCATCGTGTCAGATCTGTGAGGCATGTCTTTGGAGCATTTGCGTTGCATCTACTTGGGATGCATCCGATTCGTTCTGCTACACGAAAGCTTAAGATCATCGTACAGAGATCAGAGGTAATACTACTTTGCTCTGTTAATATATTGCAAATATATATGGTACTGCTTGTTCAAAAAAAAATATGTTTGCATTCTTGAGACATGGTCTCATTTCTGAACCATCAGTAAATGAATTGTAATAATCCACATTTGTTCTAGTTCAAAGAAGAATGCCCGGTAAATTGTCCCTGCGATGAGCCGAAGAGCTGGAGAAGCAAAAATATCTCCTTGATCAATCTCGAAGAAGTGGAAATGGAAGGCTTCGAAGGGGAGGACCATGAGTTTGATTTGCTGAAAGTGATAATCAGATGCGCACCAACGCTTAAAAGATTGGCCGTGCAGATGTCTGATGAGGTCAGAACAAGTAACGACCAGTGTTCGAAAATATACGACATCTTCAAGGCGCATCCTTCCGTGGAATGCAATGTTGATCTTCTGCTGAATTTATGTGCACGCACACATCCTTACACTGCGCAATTCGGTTTTGCATGTTTTGTACTTAATGGATCTTTGGGTTAAGCAGTAGCTGCTAATGCCAACACAGAAACAAAGAACTGTATATAAAAGGAAACTGGCAGCATTTCTGTATTACAAAAAATATTCATAAACTCCTTGCAAAGCTGTAACTGACAACAAAGAGAATGTAATTCTAGTTCATTTTGAGTAAGTACTTTGCTGTTTTTCCTTAAGCTGTTTGCAATTGATAGGGCATTATCTATACGTACGTCGACTTCATATTTCCATGCTCAGATACTGACCCAAACTGGTTTCGAATTGCCTCATTTGCTTGCAGGGCCAAAGCGCGACAGCCAAAGTTCTGCGCTCGCATGATTCTCATCCTTGTGTTTACGGGTTTACGGTGCTCATCGACAGGAGGGTCCTCTCCAGCGCAGAATTTCTCTTGGCGGCGGCTTCGATGAACAAACTGAGCCGCTGAGGTGTTATTTGACCGATGTCAACGGAGCTTCAGGCCAGAAGTGGTGTGCTCTTGTCTTTCCTTGGCCTTGTTGTTAATCCTTGAAGAAAATCATTGAAGCCATATGTGTCTTAGATCCATTTTAACTGGCTACTAGTATGAAATTGCCGAAAATCAGTCTACTCTACCTATGTCATTTTAAGCCCCAGTTAGTTCTCTGCTTTGATTCACCAAAAGTTAGATAGAGCATCAGAGAGGAAGAATTCTCACTTTATCCTCTCTTTTTGTCAAGCAAGCATGTGGCTGGTTTGGCAAGGGCTCCAGCTTTGGTGGTCACATGAACCTAATTAGCTCCCTGATTAGCTCACTCCCATCATGATATCACTACTGACTATACATAGTCTTTAGCAGACCAGTGGCATGTGGAGTGAAAAGTTCACTGCTGCCCTTGCCCCTGCATGAAGGGAAAAGAAAAGGAAAAATGAAGTGCCTGCTGCAGCAGAGCAGGCAAGGCAGCAAAGCAAAGCAGGCATGTTGCAGAAGGTCAGTGGTCTCATCTCTCTTCTCTTCTGGTCCAAGTCCAAGCCTGGGTCAAGATCCAACATGGTCCCTCCACCGACTCTTTCTTGTGTTTTTCCTCCATCTGCCACTCTACTGTTGGCCATCAAGGAACCAACGGCACATGGCAGGGACAGCCATGATAGATAGATAAACCACGCTAGTAGCATCTCTGTAACCCTAATCACAGTTTTTGTCTACTAATAGCATCCCCAGAACTGATAGGGGATTGCCAGAAAATAAGTAGTACAGTACTTGGAAACATAACAAGTTCTGGGAAGCATTGTACTAAGCTTGATGTGTGTGCAGAGGAATCATCTTTTTACTGCCATGGCTGCTGCTCCCAGGCTCCAAGCAAGCAGCCCCAAGTTTCTGAACATTTTTTCTTCACTTCCAGCCAGTCAACTCATAGGGTTCTGCAATGCAGCAAACAAAAATAAACATCCAGGATGGATGGATAGATCCAGGCAACATTTTAACTCCTACTACCTCGAGTCCTGCTCCATCCCACCATTTGTTAAAACCAGACCACTGTAGTACATGCTCCCTCCAATGCATCTTCAGTTCAAAACTTCAAAACTTGGCCAGAGCAGCAATGCAGGCTCAGAATGAACACAAATTGCACAGTGCTACTACTAGAAAGAACACTGAGCTTCCAAGAGCACAGAAGCAATGGCCAGCTAAATTTATTTATATATTCTTCTTTCTGTTGGAACATGGAGCTGCAGCTCTTGTACAACCAAACCTCCTCTGCTCTGCATTTCATTCAGCAAATAACTCATGGCCTTGCTGCTGCTTCCCTACAACCTAAAGACTAGCCAACTACTACTAGTACATGCAGCCTCATCATCCATCTCTAGCTATGAACAAGGTAAATTTACCCCCCTTTTCTATCACAAAAAGAATATGAACACCAAGCCGAATCACGACCGATAATGTTACACACAATGAGAATTCCTCAGCCTATACTCTTCCCAGGGGGGAGAAGGGCGGGCGCCGCGGGTCGAACGCGACAGACGGAGGCGCCTTCTCTCGCTTCGTCGTCTTCAGTTTCTTCTTCTCCTCTGCCGTGACCGCCTCGATCAGCTGCATCACCTCCCCCTCAAGGAGCATCTTGAGCGAGCTGGAGTACAGCTTGTGCTTGCCCTTCTCGATGACGACGGCCGTCGAAGCCTCCGAGCAGTGCAGCAGAGAGATGCAGGCTGAGAATGCCTGTAACGCTGATAGCCGCGCGTGGAAATCCACCAACAGCTGCCCTTTCCCGTCGGCTTTCATGGAAAGGGCAGGGAGCTCTTCTTTGCTACCCTGTTTGAACAATAAATGGACACGCATGACAGCTACTCTTGTTTGGAATAAGATGAATATATTACAGCTAACTCAGGCAATTTACTGCATAAGATTAGACTAGAAGCAACAAGTTTTAGGCTCTCAGGCATCAGCTAGCTGCATTTGACCTTTAAAATAAATATTTCCCTTTCCAATGGCATAAATTGTTGCATTTTATGCTAAAGGACCAATAACTAAAGGTATGCCTAAACCAAGTCCTATTTTAAAGAATTGTTCTACAGATAGAGAAGTACTGCAAATAAACGAGTTGATATGAGGATGATTGTCCTGAGTAACAGGGCTAATTAATTACTTCTCCAAGATGTTTGATCAGTTTTGTATTATCTTTCTGACAATAAAAATTTATTCTACCTGAACCACTATCCTCAGAAACAAAAACTGCACATCGTACTAAGTAAATGAGCAAGTATACATCGATACACATGGGAATATACATCAATACATAGGGGTTGCATTGCATGGTAGTGTACCTGAACAAGGAGCTCCATAGGGTGCTTGCTTTCCTTCATCACAGAATCGACCCAGTTATCATCATAAGCATTCTCGAGGACGACAAGGGGGCATGCCATGTCCCATCCGCCGCAATCACAACCTCCACCATACCTCCATCTTTCTAGCAAGGATGAGGGGCTGACTTCATTGTCGTCTGGTAAACCATGCAGCCCACTCGGGGTGACCACTTTGATAGTACCAGCGGACGAACACTTCTTGTCCTTATTGAATGGAATCTGAATGACTGTTGCTGCAATCTCCAAATGAGGATAAAGATCCTCTTCAGACCATGGGCGAGATGTCGATACCTCTGGATTATTTCTTGCATCATGTTGATGGTTGATCAGATTAATCTTCTGTGGATATTCACCAGAGACCGACTTATCAACGACGCCGCAGGACTTCGGCTGACTGGGCTCTGTACACTGATGAGTCTTCTCCTCGGCGGCAAAACTTCGCCTTGCGTGAGCGATATCGTACAGAACAAACTCGGTGTTGACAGAATTATTCAGAAGACCATCTTTTCCAACTTCAGAGCATAGATAGGACGAAGCGTGCATCTGGCCTACCGTTGGAGGCAGGCATCTGCGTTCGTCTTTGGAGGACCTCCCAGCAGTGCTTCCCCGTTTACCACCGCTATGGAAAGTGTAAATCCGGCTCAGTTCACTCCCATTCTCCCAGGACCTAGCAGAAATGGATTCTTCCGGGCCCTCGACACAGAAGTCATAAATGGGAACAGCATTTCTGGAATCAATTTTAAGAACTGCTCGAAGATGAGCAGGTGACAGAGAAGCCTCCGTCATATGCCGGCTTTCTCCGTTTGGCTGGCAATTGGGCGATGCTTGGCTCCGCTCAGTCCTCGAGAGATCACTGAGCAAGGACTTGCGGGACACACAGTTTTTGCTGCTTGCCGACACAGCTGCAGAGTTGGAGTCTTCCTTGTCGGCAAGAGATGGGCTGCTTCTAACAGACTTGGACTTCATGATCGGGCTCAGCATCTTCTTGAAAGGACTTGATCGAGCTGCTTTGGTGATGTTCTCCGTGCTGCGATTGACACATTCTGATGGACTGGTGCCATCAGGGGCGCTCTCGCTCTTTGCTGGCACAGACTTATCAGGAATATTACTTGCTGGAACCCTCTGTCTCTCACCATGGTGGTTACTTTCACCAGGACATGCACCGGAGTTCAGCTGACGATCTGCTTCTGCATTTCTACCAGACTCTCCATCCAGCAAATGGGGAGCTGCATTTCTGCAGGGGGCTCTTGCTGTGGACTCCTCTTCCTCAATGGATATCTCCAAGAAAGCATCACCGGCATCATCATTCTTCAGCAGGGTGCAGTCCATCCGCGGCCGGCCAAGCTTAAAATCCTCATCAGGCAGCTCACGGAAGGACAAATCCAGAAAGTCCTTGGTGGGCGCCCGGTTCACCCTCCGGGTCTCCACGGAGGCCTTGGCGGCCTCCGACCGCCGGCTGCGGTGGGAGAAGAGGTAGTGCGCCCCGCTCCCGCTCGTGCTCGGCCGGGAGGAGGCCTCGCCGTCGTTGACGATGTCGAAGGAGAGGAACTCGTCCCCGCTGGGCGCGGAGTCGATCTTCCTCCTGCCCTCCTCCTGGAGCCTCCTTATCCTGGTGATCTCGCTGGAGCTCTGGTACATGGAGCCGCGCTTGGCGACGGCAATGTCCTCTGCATTGGTCAGCCGGCTTCTGGTGGGCAGGCTCTTGCAGTGGAAATTGGGGATGTGGGCGCCCACGCCCAGGCGGAGCTCTCCGGAGTCACCGTCGGAGCATTTCAGCTGGCTGTATCTCCTATCATTTGCTCTGTCAGGACGGCAAGGCGTTTGTGGAAGTTCAGGGACTGGCCTGAGTCTGGAATGGGACTGGGACTGGCGCTTCAGGCCGGAGTCGTGCCCCATTGTTGGAACCTGCACAAAGACATAGACGTAAGATTAGAGCAGTTGCGAACTATTATGCACAAATGTGAGATGTGATGTTGATAGAAGATGCATTCTTCTTGTTGAGAGATGCAGAGAGAGGGAGAGAGAGGAGCCCCCAATCCCAACAGCAAGGAAGGAAAAGAACAAGCATAAAAAGACAAACAAAATATGCATTAAAACATGGGGGGGGGGGGGGGGGGGGGGGGGAGTAAAGAAAAAAGAATTGGAGAGGCAGCAAGAGCATCATCATCATCATACATCACATGGGTTGGTGCCTGGCTTTGAAAGGCAAAAAAGAAGGGGAAAGTTGGAGCTGCTGGCTGCCTAGGACTAGGATCTCCAAACCCAAATCCAAACCGATGTGGGTGGGTTTGTTGAGATGGGAGGGAGGTTGGAACCATGGTGCGGTCTGCGGTGTGTAGCTGCAGATCTCGCCGGAATGGGAATGGATTCATACCAAGAAGGAGAAGGCGGGAAGAGGTAGCGAGAGTTGAGAAGTGAGGGAGGGAGGGGTTGGGAGGAGGCGTGGAACGGATCCCCCTGCCTGCTCGCTCAGGTCTCCGCGGGACGGAGAGCGGCATGGGCGCCGCCGTTCCTCCAGATGAAACAAGGTAAGCCACATTGGATTTGGAAGTTTGGTGGGGAGAAAGAAAGGCCAGGCAAGCAAGCGTCTCGTGTGCCTGCCTGCCTGCGCCTGCGCCCAAATCTCCCCCAAATCCGCAGCTCCCGGCGGCGGCCACCCAGAAGAAGAAGAAGAAGGATTTGATTGATTTACCTGGGCGAAGAAGAAGAAGGAGCGCGGAGGTGGCGGCAGCAGATCGGGCGGCGGAGGGGGAGGGTCTCACTCTTTCCCTTTCCCCTTGGGGAGCAAAGGGACATCGGAGGGGGTGTGGAGTGTGGATGCGCTCACTCTCGCCTCACTTCTTCCCTACTGCTACTGTCCTGCCGGCGGGCTGCTCTGCTGAGGGAGTGACCGAGCGATGCACGCTCTCACTCTCTCTCTCTCTCTCTCTCTCTCTCTCCCTCTCTCCTGAGGGGGGGTTGTTTGTGGGTAATCTTGGGTTGTGGTCTGGGTTGGCTGTACGATACTCAAGGGACCTCCTCCTCCCGGTCCGGTCCTCCCACTCCCACGCTACTACGCTAATTGTCACGACATTATCTAGGCGAACGATTACAAAATATAGCGGACGACCGCCGCCCCGCCAAATGATGACCACGCTCAATTATTTTACTCCCTAGTGCTATGGTATCCCTTGCCTTTGTCTTTGGGGAGCGGACCAGGTAATCAAGCTGCGGTGATACAATGGTTTGGTTAGCGGCCAGCCTAAGCATTTTCAAGCGGCGGGTTCACGCCACTCTCGTCAGGCTAGTCGTGGTGTGAGTAACTTAGGCACTAACATAACACATCCCAAGGCAAATGTGCTCATGTGGCATGGAGTTGATGATGAGAGAAATGCTTGCTTGTGGTAACATAATATGTTACCATAACATAACACACCCGAGGTAAAATGAACCTAGCTATATCCCAATTAATGAAGGCTTACATGTTATCATATGTTATTATCTATTATCAAGTAGCCTAAGTTACTCTTTCTTGTTTTTTTATGTCCGCACTGTTGTATTGCTCTTTCTTGGCAGGATATATGTTTCAGCCAACCGCCAAAAAAAACATTTTAGCTGAGCTTGGATACGTGACATCAGCAAAAAAAACAGAGAAATCTGTCGTTTACACACAAGATAAAACACGAGGCCGCCAGCTAATATACAGAAGCATGAACTGGTACCACATTAGAGTATTGAGACTGAGATTTCTCGTCTCTTTTTTCTGCGAGCGAGGGAAGAGAAGAGAGGAAAGAGACTTGTATTTTCTCTTGGGTCGCTCTCGATCGATGGAATCGAATCCACGAAGTTGGCAGACAGTTAGTACCACAAGTACAAGTAAGAGCATGGTTAATAATACAGCCAGCTGCTGGCTATATAAGGTATTACCATATCATTTATAGTCACTCATACAACAAGGTTAGCTATAAGGTTTGCTATAAGATTAGTACTTTTCCCATCTTCTTTTTTCACATTTATTGCATCTGGCTAGGACCATGCGTATAGCCAGGCTCTTTGCATGGGAGTCCAGTCCCCTTACTTTTTCATGTCTTTCTCCTCCACGTAGGCAAAATTGCCATGTAAATGGGCTATAAGCTTTGCTATTGTACTTGCTCTAAGGCCCTGTTTGGTTTACAAGTCTTAGGACTTTTTCTAGTCCCAACTAAAAAGTCCCTAGTCCCTAAAAAGTCCCTCCCTGTTTGTTTTCAGAGACTAAAAAGTCCCTGGTCCCTTCCTAGAGGTTATTAAATGATCATGTTGCCGCTAGTATATAGAAAAATAACAATCAAACAACACCATGAGATGGCGGGCCAATGGATGCATGGAGGGGCATTGTTGGAAAAGTCTCAAAAAGTCCCAAAAAAGACTCTCCTTGAGAGTCTTCTTCATTTAGTCTCAAATGTCTAGTTTAGTCCCTAAAAAGTCCCTCCCGTTTGGTAAAAAAGTCTCTAAGAAGGACTTTTTCTAGTCCCTACATAAAAAAGTCCCTGGAAACAAACACCCCCTAAGTTGGTTGCACCGCACGCACCATTAATTAGTGGCTATAATATGTTTGTTAGGGCAGTGGCTATAAATTCGCAGTACCACGTCCATCGTATCTACTGTATCTGCATCGCACGGGCGGTCATAAGTAGGAGAGGGCTGGCTTTGTGTACCACGCTTCTGATTCATATTAGGATTCTAAAACGGGCATGAATGGTAAGAAAACGTGAAATTACAAGTCATTGCATTGCTTTGCCGTATTACTTTGTGTCCCCCTCCCCTCCGTCCTTAATCACCTGTTTGGTTTCTTGTTTTCTTATTGTTAATCCTACTCGCACCCACTCTTTTTTTCTTTTTGAGAGACAACAGCGACGAAGGAAGGAAGCAGTGAAGTGGCGAAGCAGACCAGAGCAAGCCAAGGCAAGCAGACAGGAATGATTCCGTCGGGCGTTTGTTTAATACGTTACGTAGAAACGCCTCAATCAATCATCAATCAAAATCAGCAGGGCGCACATCGATCTGACCCCGCTTTTCCCCTGCATCGCACCCCGCCATCAATCATTCGGTCCAAACCCACACCTCCATTCCACTCCACCTCGCTTCTCTAAACTACTACTACTACTTGCATCTTTTTCTCAACAATGTGTTTCTGGTACTGCTACTCAAGCATCCTGTCTTCGCTGCTCTCAGAGCATCGCCAAGATTGACTCGTAAACCTCTCGCAACTGTCCGGACCGCAGAATCCATCCAACGCCGACTTGTATCAATCTGTAGAGCGGTCCGGTCTGACCGCCCTGGCCCACCACCCCCCTCTTCTCCCGCGTGCGCTCTCGTCCGGCGCCAGCTACCCGCATTCATGCCGCTGTAGAGGGCGCCGCTCTGCATTGAAGGCAGCTCAGGGTAGACGCGACCTCTCGCTGCCTCTGCCATTGAAGCGGCGCTTCGGCCGAGGGCGCCACCCGCTGCCCGCCCGGCTGAACACGCCTCCTCGTTGTATTCATACACCCCCATTAAACCCGTGTGAAAGCCGAGATACCTACTCCGGCCACACGTCCGTTCATCAGCGGGCCGACATTAAACGCAACGTCGGCCGAGCTCCTCCCGTCCGCCCTCTATTTAAACAATGCCAGATGCCGGGCAAGAATCGCACCCCCTCCCCCGCTCCCATCTCCTCCTTCACCATTTTCTCCACTCTTTCGATGGCTTCCGAAGAGCAGTTCTCTGGCATACAAGCCGACTGGGTGGCCCGTCGAGTACGCCAGATACGAGCAAGGTAGCTCGATGCTCCAGCTCCCGAGCCTGACCCGACGGAGCAAGTTGCCGCCCCAAGCCGCCGCGTGGTTCGGCAACTCGCCGCTCCAGGCCAAGTCAATGAGGAGTGGCGAGTTGCTCCACACCGGCACGGCGGCACGGGCATCGCCGCATCCGGTGCCTGCGACCGCGCCATCCGCCGTCGACGCGCGCGTAGCAGCGCCATGCACGCAGAGAACGAAGACGGTCGCGCAGACGCGAACTAGGTGGCGGCCCGTACTCCGCGCCCGCCGCCATCATCGAGGATAAGTAGAAACACGGGAAGCCGCCACCGCTTGGATCCCAGGAAGGCCACCGCCAGATACCCGGCCGGTTCTCCTTTATCTCAGACCATCCTCGGCACCCGGCTGAGCTCCACGGAAGCACCCTTCCCCTCCAGCTGAAGCACCCTCTCGTTGCCACTCCGATGAGCGGTGCAGCCGGACATGGAAAAAATAGAGGGGAAGAACATGTCTTCGAGGCTCCCGACAGTCCGGTTATTCTGGGCTATCGGACATGGGGAAGACAACCGTGGTCGGCCATAGACTAGTGTAGTGTATCCTTGTTGTGGGAGTGGAGCTCCGCGCGCCCGTACGTGCACATAGTTTTAGCTTTTTAGTTGAAAATATGTCCAAAATGTAACTGTTCTCGTCAGGTTTGTATGAAACCTGCCATGTTTGTACGAAATCCGGCCGTGTTTACATGAATTTCATGCGGTTTGTTGAAAAAAAGTTTCAAATGTATGCGGTTAGCGTTGGATGTCGACCTCCTGCATCCATGTCCGCGGACTCCCCCCCCCCCCCCCCCCCCCCCCGGCCCGCTGACGGATGCAGGAGGTTTTTTTGGGGTTGCCGTTGGAGATGCCCTCAACGAACACGGACATGTGCTCACATTCTATTATGTCAAACCAAAAAAAATGAACTTAAGCAAATACTTATAAAAAATTGGACTGGCATCTCCAACGTCGTCCCTTAAAATGAACACACTATTTATCCACGGACTGGTCCCCCTGGCTCTCGGTCCGTGGACGGATGCAAAATGGTTTTTGCGGGTTACTGTTAGAGATGCCTCAACAAGCACGGACATGTGCTCACATTCTATTTTGTCAACAAAAAAAAAAGCTTAAGCAAATACTTATAAAAAAACTGGACTAGCATCTCCAACATCGTCCCTTAAAATGGACACACTATTTATCCGCGCACTGGTCCAGACCGGCCCGCAGACACAGATACATCCAACCGCATCCCCTGAACGAGACACAAATGTAGGCTCCGAGTCATCCTCTTGCCCGTCCCTATAGCAGACTCTACCTATGCCGTGGATCATCTCAAACATCTGTTTGTCCGCGTCGTCATATGTCGGCTCGCCCGTTTAAGGCATACCGACGAACAGAAAGCGGGCACCGAGCTCATCCACGCTTGGCGTATGTGTCCGAAGAATCTGCGGCGATACCGACTCGCGAAGTGCACCGCATTGACGTCGACGCAATACGACACATGCTGTCGGTGGAGGCCGGGGACTGACGGCCGAGCTGCTTGATGGCGTAGAAGTAGTGAGGATGATATTGCTCCAACAAGGACGGTGTGCGCATTGACGGTGACGAAAGACAAGTTTTGTTTGTTGCCCACTCATGGATGGCACGTAGGAGGAAGATTTTCTTTTTCGGACACGGAGGAAGATCGACGATGCTTCGGATGCTAACTGTCCTTGGAGTCTATTGTAGCTACTGTACTACGTAGTAGTACTGTAGTAGGCAGGAAGCTAGGATCGTGAGAGAGGTAGTCCGTATGCACAAAGCTAGGTTGCATTTGCAGACGTACGATCTATGTACTACAGTGCATAACAGCAGCCATCAACTCTGTTCGCTATACGGCTATGATCACATGGTACAGAAAATCATACTCTCTAAGTGTCTTAAGTTTAGTACAACTTTATATTAAAGTTAGTATAAACTTTTTTTTAAGGGGGGAGGGGAGATTTTTATTACTCAAGGCACTTCTGTAGGATCAAACGAGCGATCTGGGAGATCGTACAGAAATCGGACGGAAACTGTACGTAGCGTCACTCTTTCCGTTGCAGACGTGACATGACACCGTGCATGCAACGCATGTCTGTTTTTCGCGAATACGCAAAGCTTGCGTATCTTTTTATTGATAGAAGAAAAAAAATCCTGATAAATGTCACACGTGTGGCACAAACACATGACAACTCCGAACGTTTCTGATGGCAAGTTTAGTGACGCGAGGATAGCAACTTGGCAGGTTTCGTTTTTTTTGTTTTTTTTCTTTTTAAATGGCAATTTTGGTTGTCAAAAACGTCAGGGCCAGAGTGCTTCGTGCCACACATATGACACCTATCATTTAGAAAGAAAAATGAATACAAGCAAGAATACACATGCACAAACACAAGGTAACGTGAACACGATGTCCAAAACAATGAGACAAATGATGCTCGGCCCAAACAGACGCACAACAGAGTCTATTTCCACAACTTTGTTAAATTGCACCAGTGAATTAGGTGACCCAACAGCACTAGCTGCTACTACTAACTAGGCGTCGCCAACTGGGTTTGTTTGGTTTGTTTTATTCCACTTTGCCACCTACCTTTGGTTCATTCCCTTGATGTGCGCTTTGCAAAGTCATCCTTGACGCGGCATTGTATGCACACATTCTCCTCTCGCCATATCTCTTCTCTTGTACTTGTACTTGTATAAAAGAAAGAAAAAGAAATAGCACAATGTTGTCGCCTGCAATGCACGGGCAATTTATCTAGATGACAAAAACACGACCAGTCTCTTTTCGCTAGCTAGGGTATCTCTAGTGAGGGATTTTCCGCCCCAAACCAATTCTCCTGCTACAGTAATGTTTTTTAAAATATGGTACTCACTCTACTGTAGTGATCTAAAAGATCTTATAAGAGTTTACAGAGAGATCACTCTTTTTTCTTAATTCCAGTGGCCATTATTGATACTTACTCCTAGTCTCTGATACTACTCTTAACCACTAAGTACCCACTAGGCTTTAATACCATATCAGTACCCTAATTGTACTCTTACTGTCTTACAGATAAATAGATAGCTTTCCCCCAAAAAAAAAAAGATAAATAAATAGCTCACCAGAGCTACATACAAATGGTAGCTACATACATCTCTGTGGCTGGCAGAGGATCCATTTTATTTGTACATGCGGTACATGCTATATATTGATACTACTGCATCTGTTGCTGCTGCTGCTACATGAAGCAGGAGCTGCACTGAACTACACCTCACCACTTTATTCCAGTACATCCACAACAATCTCCATTAATGGACTAGCTTCAGCTTGTACCAATTCTCACACAGTAGGAGTGGAAAGTTGTTGTTCATTGCAACAGCATATCTAACTGGACGTGGGACTGATAGATTATGTGGTTAAGTCATGTAATCTTTCGTTTGTACCCATCATTTGTGGTGTTTTCTTTTTCTTTTTGTCGCTTTAGTTGATACTATGTACGTTTCAGACCTATTTATTTCCTTTTAATAAAAATGTTTGTGTGCATCATGATGATGCAGAGGCTGGGGTCTTTCCCCTTTTCCAAAAAAAAAACTGGAAGTGGGACTGTACTGCTGATGCATCATGCATGCCACAAACCGCAGACACTTCGGTTGCCGTCCTTGAATAATTCGCCACCGGCTCAATCAGTCGACCTTCACCTGCTCGCGCCTGGAGCTGGAGACGGCCCAGCCCTTCTGGGGGAGCCTACCTCCTCTGCTGTGGCCTTGGGTCCTGCCAACTGGTTGCTTTCATGACACTCACAGACTCTTGGAGATGAACAAAGCTCGGGTTTTTCAGGGATGCTCGACACAATTGATTGCATGCACCGGAGGTGGAAGAATTGTCATGCGGCATAGGTCGGGTGTATGCTCATTGTGTTCGTGCCCACCTGATGTTTCATTTCGAGTGAATAAAATCCACAATCTGTCGAGAAACATTGTGACAATGCCTCTCTATTTGCAATCGAAAGGGTTAGCCATTACTGTCATATACATATAGTACTACACACAAAAGTAGCAATTGCTATGCATTCATATGATCAGTGCTCTAATTGTACTCTTACAGACAAATAAACAGCTCACCAGGACTATATACAAAGCTGGGGACCCAGTTTCATTTCTACTACATGCACTAGATGCTGCTGCTGCTGCTGCTGGTACACCTTACTTACCTACCAACTCAAGTGAGGCCGGGGCTACACTACACTACATCCTCACCACTTTATTCTACTGCTTCACTCAGCTCACTCAACCCAGGAACCCTGCTCAGCCACACCAAATCAATGGACCATCTGGTGCTAACTCTCACACGGTGGACCTGGGAAGCTGCTGTTCGTTGCAACAGCAGCATCATCTACCTGGAAGTGGGACCGCACACCAGAAACCCCAGACAGACACTTCGGTTGCTTCCAACCGCCGCTTGTGCATGATTCGCCGCCAGCCAGCTCGATCAGTCGACCTTCACCTGCTCGCCCCTGGAGCTGGAGACGGGCCAGCCGTTCTGCGGGAGCCTACCGCCTCTGCCGTGGCCCTTGGTCTTGGCGACCAGTTGCTTTCTGACCAGGCCTTGCACCGACATCATGTCGCGCATGCTGTCGTGGAGCTGCTGGCACTGCGCGTCGAGCGCTAGCATCGGGAATGGCTCCTCGATGAGAACACCCACCTGAAAATGCACAAGGTGTTAGTACTCAGGTAGGAGAAACGGGGCAAATACAAGCAAGTAGTGATCTAAACGCTCTTATATTTCTTTACGGAGGGAATAACTGATGAGATGAAGCCGACACTATTAACCAAACAGACAAGGCATGAATATCATGATGTTTTCTGTCTTAATATCCTCCTGAGCATCAGGAGCCTATGAGCAGAATAAACCAAAACCATATGAACTAGGATCTGCGCTTCTCCACCTATAGAACATTTAATAGAAGCATTTATCGGCTTATTGCTCAGAATGCATACATAAGTCACTCGAAACAGTTTGCATAAGTTAGCTACCATATCACAATTCATAAAACGGGTTGAAATGGAAGCAATTTTTGTGGGGTGAAAATAGGTACGTAGGAGCAGCTTACTTCCTCGATGCAGAATAAGGAGGCAGCACTGACAAAAGTAGCTGGAACCACGATCCATTTACATTCTGCCCATAGTATGATTGGAAGTGTAAGATGCCACAGGACAAGAAACCGCGAAGTAAGCCTCGTGTACGACAGAGGAACAGGAATCCCGATGATCTGCTCGCACACACAAATTCCTTCAAGGAAACAAGACAGTTTAGACTCCTACAACCAAAAGGAAATAACTGGCATTAGGCTGCAGATCACACGGTGACTGTTAGAACTGAAGGTTTTGCAGGAAGATAAGGCCGAAGGGTTACCATGATGCTCCGCTTATGCTCCTCGAAATCCAACATCTGGAGACTCTGCGAAATGAACTCGATGATGCAACGAGGCCGGTGTTTTGAGCTCATGATAACATTCAGGTCGTCCTCTGCGAGCAAGCCCTGAAGGTCCTTTCTGATGTCGGAGTTGCTGGTTATATGACACTGAAACAAACAAAAAACAGAAGCATAACGTTAATTGCGGAACAGTGGAGAGGAGTGAAAAACAGACAGTAACAGGCTAGCAGCTATTTCAGGGACCTGGTCAAAATCAAGTTTGTACTAGAAAATACAGAATATAATCTGAAGCATGAACAAGAAGAGCAAGGTTAGAATTGGAGGAAGGATAGGCTTCCACACGAATCTTGGACATCAATTTCGTCAAGGACATGACACATTGCAAGTAGGTTGACATCAATGTAAGTAAATCAACACAGGACATGTCCATTGCAAGTACATGCTCATCAACGGTAGCAGAAGAAATTATACAAGGACATAATAAATCACAAGGGCCAAATGAATGAATCAATGCAGTTCCAGGGCAGTCCTTACTCAACTTTTACCTATTTCAGCAATAAGTCCATCGTGCCTTACACTCCACTACATGAAAATGTTCTTAGACTCTTCATTCATATCAAACAAAGCTTTTTCCGGTAGAAGCAAAACTATGAAGTGTACCATTAATCGCGGAACAAGGGAGAGGAGTGAAAACAAGCAGTAACAGGCTATCAGCCATTTTAGAGACTGTCGAATCAAGTTTATACTACAAAAAACAGAATATAATCTGAAGCATGGGCAAGAATAACAAAGTAATAATTGGGGAAAGCATATCATAGCATTCAATAATGGCCTCCAAACGAATCTAGGCCATCAATTTTGTCAAGAACATGGTCCATTGCAAGTAAGTTGACATCAATGTAAAGCAAATCGAATTATACAGGACAGATCCATTGCAAGTAGGTTGCCATCAATGTAAGCAAATCGAAACAGGACATGTCTATTGCAAGTACATGCTCATCAACAGTAGCAGAACAAATTATACAAAGACATAATCAATCGCAAGGGCCAAATGAATGGATTGATGTAGTTCCAGGGCAGTCCTTACTGAGCCTTTACCTATTTCAGTAATAAACCCATAGTGCATTACACTCCACTACATGATTATGTTCTTAAGACTCTTTCAGAGACTGTCAAATCAAGTTTATTCTACAAAATACAGAATATAATCTGAAGCATGAGCAAGAAGAACAAAGTGATATTTAGGGGAAGCCTATCATAGCTTTCAATAATGGCTTCCGCACGAATCTAGGCCATCAAATTTGTCAAGAACATGGTCCATTGCAAGTAGGTTGACATCAATGTAAGCAAATCGTATTCAGGACTGTCCATTGCAAGTACATGTGCATCAATAGTAGCAGAACAAATCATACAAGGACATAATCAATCGCAAGAGCCAAAACATACCAGTTGACATGAATGAATTAATGCAGTTCCAGGGCAGTACTGACTAAATCTTTACTACAAATTTTCAGTAAAACCATATTGCCTTACACTCTACTACATGAATGATGTAAAGACTCTTCATTTATATCAAGCAAAGCTTTCTCCTTTTGCAGGACAAGCATAATGAGGAGCACACAGGACACAGTGACATGCAGCAGTGGTGGATCTCTCTCACTCACCTTGAGCGCGACGGGGAAGGCGAGGATGTAGTTGACGAGCGCGCCGGTGCCGGTGTCGTTGTCCCCGCGCTCACCGGCGCCGCAGGAATGCATGACCATGCCGGCGAGCTCGGTGGCGCCGGCGAGGACGCGCATCCAGGCCTTGCGGCCCTCGTCGAAGCGCGCGTAGGAGGCCTCGGTGCGGAAGACGAGGAGGAGCGCGAGCGCGGGGGCGGTGAGCTGGTAGGGCAGGGAGGAGGCCGTGAGCGCGTAGTCCGGGGCGAGCGTGTTGTAGGTGGCGACGGCGGCGGCGAAGGCGGTGAAGGCGGAGACCGGCGGCACGAGGGAGAGGATGACACGGGAGGAGAGCGAGGAGAGGAGGTGCCGCAGGTGGCGCAGCGAGCTGCGGTGCTCCCGCCACTGCTCGTGCGTGTACAGCGGCCGCGGCTCCCGGATGCGCCGCTCCGACACGGCGTCCGCCCAGTCGGGCACGGCGGTCAGGAGGGAGAGGAGCGGGTTCGGGGGGTTCGGGGATGGTGGGGGGTTGGGGAGCGGCTCGGGGAAGCAGCGGGTGAGCTGGCGGTTGCGGCGGCCGGGCCTGGCAGACGGGCTGAGGTGGTGGTGGCGGCGAGGGGTGGTGGCCGGGCTGGGCGGCGGGCGTGCCGCCATTGGCTGTCGCCGGTCGGCGCGAGGAGGGGAAGGGGAATCGTCGGTCGGCTCAAGCCATGGCCGGCGGTGGAGCGGAGCGGAGTTTGTGTGGCGGAGGAGAGGAGAGGATGCGGCGCGCGCCTCGCCTCGACTCGTTGGCCGACATGTGTTGTGAGTTGTGTCCATCTTGGTCTAGGATTCGTTTCTCTGAATCGGACGGCTACGGGAGTGGCCACGTGCGTGCATCCAGAGATTTCAGAGAAATTACCGGTCATGCGAGTTAGCCTCGGTCACCTAATTTGGCCCCCTACACGCCAACCCATGCGTCCGACTACCCTAAATCCACACATATAACCATACAAAAACATGGACGAGGACCCCCTGCCGTACTGCAGGGTGCCGTTCCATCACTGACACGTGGGCCCGGCTAGAACTTGGCCCACCTGTTAATGGCCCAACGGCAGGTGCCGTATGTCAGAGGCCAAAAACATTCCTGCTTAAATCAACATAGAACGGTAGCAATCATAAAAACTTAACACTCCCTCCGTCCCAAAGTGTCTGCCGTCTGAAAGCATCACATTTTTTTTACGAGACCGAAAGCATCACTTAACTACTTAAAAATTCACCACCACTTAACTACTTAATACTCCCTCCGTCCCGAAATGATGTATCTAGACACGGTTTAGTGTTAGGTACATCCGTATCTAGAAAAAAAAATCTAAGACAAGTAATTCAGGATGGAGGTAATACCAACTAAAACTAGGGGGTGCCGGATCTCACCGCTTCCTCACCTGACGCTTCCCCTTGGGGTCTCGACGGCTGGACTCGGCGTAGCCGTCAGCGGCTTCGGAAGTGTCATCGTCGTCGTCGTTGTCCGAAGCAGAGGACGACGACGATAAGATGACGGTGCCCGTCATGCGCCAGGCGGCGCGGATCTGCTCCTCCCGGAGCCATAAGGCTCCCTTCGCTGTCGTCGCCCGCTGCATCGCTAACCGCTTCGACTCCTCGAGCGCCATGCGGAGCGCTTTGTCATTTTTGCGGCAACTAAGACGGGCGTCCGTCTCCGCGGAATGTAGGAGCGGCGATGGCGGTGCGGAGGGCCTCATTGTCGTCACTGGCCCGGGGGAGTGGCTCTAGCGCGGATTTGCTCGATCCGCCCTTTGAGTGGCTAGTAGCTGCATCAGCCGCCCGCTTCCTTGCAAGGTGATACGCGCGACCCACCGACTCCGGCTGCAGTTCAGGGACCGTGTCGGACGAGCGAGGGGCGCCATGGAGCTGCACCTGCCTGCTCGGCCCGGCACTGATGCCCCGGAAGAGGAGCTGCCGCCCCGGTCCAGCCGCAACCGACGGAGGGTAGGAAAGTGCTAGCTGCTCCTCGACGGGCGCCGACATGCGGTCGAAATCGTTGTCGTACAAGTCGGGCAGGAGTAGATTTCGGGGAAGACAAAGTGGATTTGGGGGAAAAGCGGAGAGGTCGAGTGAGGACAAACTACGCTTGACTAGGGTTTGCTCATCGGCCGTCGAATATTTGTGAGGGTAGGAGTGGGGTCGTTGTGGGCCATAGTCGGACATGCATACGTGGTGAACGCACCCCATGTCCGTCCTAAATTTGGGCTGGATACGAGGGGTGCCGGTCAGCCCAATCGTTTAAGACCGATTTGATGCGTCCGAGTGGGTTAGCTTTTTTTCTTGACCGGTTAGTGACTGGTCCGCCCGCCAGGGCGTTTGAGACCGGGTTGAGGAACCCGACTCTTATGCCTCACCAAGATCTCTCATACTCTATTCGGACGAGAATAGCAAAACATGTGTTATGCTATGAGCCTGGGCTCATCTGCACCCAGTCAAGAAACAATTTATAGAACATTCAAAAAATCAAAAAAATCCAATTTTTTGTGCAAGGTACTCCCTCCGTTCCAAAATAGATGACCCAACTTTATACTAAGGGCCCCTTTGATTCGTAGGATTTTAAAAACGTAGGAATGGGAAAAGTATAGGATTGGAGTGGCATGCCCACTTGAATCCTATAGGATTAACAAGAAGTGTTTGATGGCACATGAAAAACAAAGGAAAAATAAAAAAAGATTGAAGTGGATGTTAGATTTCCTATAAAATGTAGTACAAAAGATTCCATAGGAAAAATTCCTATGAGATTCAATCCTATGAATCAAAGAACCAACATAGAAAAAAATCCTAAGAATTTCAATCCTCCAGAAATCCTATAAAATTCCTTTGAATCAAAGGAGCCCTAACTTTAGTACAAAGCTGGTATAAAGTTGGGTCATCTATTTTGGAACGGAGGGAGTAGATAATTTGGTCCGTGAGGTTCGCTCCAAATTTCGGAGCATTTGAATATCTGTAGCTCTCAGCAAAAAAGACAAATTGGGTCAGAACAGTATATGAACAGTACACTTTTTAATAGACCTCAAATTTGTCTTTTTTGCCGAGAACTACTCAGATATTCAAATAATTTGAAATTTGGAGCGGACATCACGTACCAAATTATCTACCATGCCAAAAAAATGGAATTTTTTAAATTTTCCTAGTATTTGTTTTGAATTTTTTATCCAGCGCAGGTGCAGATGAGCCTGCGAGCCAAAACGCCTCACTCCTAAAAATTACACCTCCTTGTCGAATGGAGTTTCTAATTGAATGAAGTTTCTAAACGTATACTCTCTCATGCTAAAAAAACATACCCTCCGATATATATTAATGGGCACTATTGTAGTACAGCTTTAATATGGGTCAGAGGGAGTTTTTTTTTGCCATGTACGCATGTTTTGCTAGTAAAGTCGACGATCTAAATTCTTGTGCGCAACTTATTTAAAATGGATCGGAGGAAGTACACAATATTCAAAAAGGATCTCGAGCTCGCAGGCTCCCGGATGAACTGCCAGCTTAACTCATTGTGGGAATGAGTAGAGTTTTTGGAGTTTGTGTGGTGGAGACAATGTCACGCGCTATCTTGCGGCCATGTGTTAGTTGTACTCCCATATTGTTAAACTAGATAATGTTTCACGCGTTGTTGCGGAAGTTGGTTGCAAAATATTTTAATAAGATTTGAGTGCGTGGGATATAAATATTTAGATCAATAACACATGAACCAAATTATAATACATATGAGTTATTGTATCTGATTAAGCATATTGGCAAAATGTTTATTGAATATAAGTACAATAATAGAATGAAAAATATTTTTCCATGCATGGTTGCATGTGATGGTGGGTCTTTTCTCATGCATGATTGCATGTAGAGGTGTGCCTTATCCCATTCATAATTGAAAGGTGATATGACCACCGGTGGTGCTAGAATCAAAGTCCTGGGCGGGCCAAGTTAAAGGCTGCCAAAATTTTCTTGCAAACATTGCCTAGATTTACTCTTAGCCTACTTGTTTTAAAGTAAAGCTGGGCGGGCCACGGCCCGGTTTTGCTTGCACGCAGCTCCGCCACTGGATATGACATGCTTGCATGTTGAGATAAATATGTTAGTGGAATTACTCTCTTAGATATATAGGATTATGGTTATAATATTTCTTTTAAAGAATTGTGAACATTGATTGTGTTTATAGAAGAAAAAAGATTACAGTACCGAATTGACAACATACAAAAATATATTATGTTGATATTTACCATCACTGAGTGAGGATAATAATGTCTGCGAATTGGCAAACCCGCAAGAATAGAGGGAAAGCAACTGGTAAAGCATTGTACCCTCTTAACAACGCCATAGGTCATTACTGATCTTGTAGTAGCAAGTAAGCTAAGAGCATCTACGGTCAGGCGTCTCAAACAGCACTTAAATGCCTGGGCAGACTGACCAGTCAAAAAAAATGACCTAGATGGGCACCTCAAACGGGCCTCAAACGTCCGGGCTAACCGGCACCCTTCATATCGAGCCAAAATTTGAGGCGGCCTGAGCGTGATCGGGCGTGTTCACCCAGGTCAGACTGATGTTGGGGTCACACAGAAAAACACTCACAAACCCAACGGTCCAATCGAGGTCTCCTTTGGTGTGGTGTGAACGCCATGTGGTGCCGCTCCGACTCGCCGCTTGACGGCCAAAGTCCGGCTATTTAAGCCGGACGGCATCCCCAAGCCCTAGCCACATCCGCTTCCTCCCTCTCTGCACCACCAGCCCGAGCCCATCCACCTCTCTCTCTCTCTCTCTCTCTCTCTCTCTCTCTCTCTCTCTCTCTTCCCTCGCCGTTCAGCTCCGCCATGGCCCGGCGGAAGAAGACCACTTATTCTTTGCTAATGCCGGAGCGCTGCTTCCAGATGCTGTAGGAGATTCTGTCAAGGCTCGTCACCCGCATTACAGGCAGCCTGCCTCCGGACTCGCCGAAGCCAGAGAAGGAGGAGGAGGAGAAGTAGGAGGACGGGGAGCAGCAGCCGGTGCCCATGGAGGTGGCAGATCGGGAGGAGGAGAACATGGCGGAGCCAACGCCGGTTGCGGGCTTCGCCATGGCGGAGTTCGAGGTCACCCAAGCGGTGGAGATGGCGGAGCAGCAGGTCATTCTAGAGCCCATCCAGAATGAGGCCTATGTCAAGGCCAACCGGCGGTTTATCCGACAAGAGCGAGCGGCGACGGATGCCGACGTGGAGGAGCCGTAGGAGCCGAAGTTGCAGCTGTCGCCCATGTACCCAGAGCCAGGCATGGAGACCGTGGTTATCTTCGATGACAACGAGTAGTGTAGTGTAGGTTTAGTTGATCTACGTAGTACGTAGAAGTTTCTTTCTCATGCTTTGTATGATTTTAAGATTTCAACTATGAGAAATTCGCATGCACAAAAGGATATGAGAGTACCCGGTCAGTGCACGCGGGCGCGTCCGGGCACGTTCACGGACCTTTGAGTGGCCATATTTGCCTACCGCACCAACTAAAAGAAAATCTGCCTACCGCACCTGTAGATGCTTTAAGCAGTAGTTTTTTAGACTTGGAGATCAAACTAATCTCATTCGCTTGTGAGCCCAATTAGGAAGTAGAATGGCAAGTTTTACTTTTGCCACTAATCTGATGGAAAAGAAGGGGGCAAATGAAGGGCAGTACGTTTTGTTTGACTACGGAAGTAAGCAAAGAGAAAGAGGTGCTGTGGTGGTGTCACTTTACTATGACAGTAGTCCTCAATCTAATAGTACCTAGTTCAGTTACTGTATCGACCTGATTCCTGTAACTTCAAACTGAATGGGCTAGACAGAGACCCTAAGAAAAGGTGACACCACCACAACACCTCTCCGTAGGGTAAACTATTGTGTCCTGTGATTGCATGTTTGTCAAAATGACTACCTTCTAGCTGTCAAATCAGACATCCCTCCGTCCTGCATCACACGACCACTTTTTTTACACCGTCTCAAAATTGTAAGGTAAGAACTAGCAAGATGCCCGTGCATTGCACGAAACACCAAGATGCATTTTGTTTACAAAACACCTATTGTGATTGACCCATGTGGGAGTAATCTCATGTGTAAAAACTAATGATATCTCGAGAAAGAGGAGAGATAAGGTGAGGAGGAGTGGGGCGTGGTGTTGATTGATGGTCGGACTGAGCGGAGGCATGGGGATGGACGACGCTGGCAGCGGCCACCATGCCCGATTGTTCCAGAGGCTTCCTTTTTTAATTGCTCAACAATGAGGTTGTGGGAGATAAGAATGAACGAGGGAAGGCCTTATCTGTAAATGTGGAGAGAGGTGCTGGTATCTTTTTGCAAAATTACCATAGTTTGCTTTCTATCCGTCAGATATAGATCGAACGGTCTATATTGCAAGATGGCGGGCACATCATCATCACCAACTCAGTTTTTTTAAGAATAGAGATAACAAGGTAGGAAATAATGAAAACTAAGATATTACAAAATAATATTGCTAAACAAATGTTACGACATAATCAAAGTCTATGTTAACTTTCTAAAACCTGATGTTGCTCGCCTCCAAATAAACCTGATGTTGTGCTGCGCCTATGTGTTCTCGAAACAGTCTTTCGCCCCGCATTATATATGAAGCAACATCACAACAAAGTACATGGGTTAATTAGGGTAATTAACTAACTAGCACTAACAACCATTGTTATCTAGTTTAGTCACTGACACGCGGGTCCCACTGGTCAGGTTTGACCTGGACTGTGCCTGTTGACCGCTGGCGTCAGCCTGACGCAGAGCTGGTGCAGTAATACTTTTTCTGGATTTAATTTAAATTAGAAAAAGCAGGAAATTCCAGAAAATGTTTAAAACTTCTAAAAATCATAGAAAATAATCTATAGCTCAGATGAAAATAATTTATATATGAAAAATGATCAGAAAAATCTGTATTCATGCATGTTAAAGCAAGTTAAACCTGCTGATCAGGTCAAATCAATTATTGAACAATCACATATGGAGTTTGAATTTGAATCTTTGGTTCAAACCAACTTCATTTAATCTGGTTGCTAGTTGCATTAGCTCAATCAACAACATATTGACATGTCATGATCATGCATCATATTGTTGCATTGCATTGATTGTGTTCCTTCATGTTTGCCGGTGGTTGTTCCCTCTCAATAGACGTTGTTCCGGCGATGTGATCTTTGACACTGATGAAGTGTAGTTTCATCTTCAGAAGTGCCAGGCAAGCAAACCCCATTTGAGCATTTCGATACAATCCCACTCTCTCGCTCTTGCTCTCTTTTATTGCATTAGGACAACAACGATTCAACTGTTACATGTTGCGGTAGTTGAACCCATTCCTCTACATGACCTGTCTTTGCCACAGTAAATATTTAAAACCCACTAGCATGAGTAGGAGTTGTTTGAGCCATGATGTGCCTACTCATTCATGCTTGCTTGTTATGCCTGCTAGCTTAGAGTTGTGTCAGGTCCGATTCATCTGGGATGGATTGGAATGGTGGTGGACATGTCCTACTGTTGAGAGCTAAGTGTGTGAACACAATTTGGTTAAGGTAGCGATGAGAGGCCATGTAGGAGTACATGGTGGGTTGTCTCAGTGAACCGTCCTTAGTAACTGAGTTCCATGTTTGTGATCCAAGACAGTTACTACCACGCATTGGTATACTTAATTAACCCTCTCGACTTATTAATTGCCTTGATCTCTGTCCAGGAGTTGCAACTAGTTTATGGTGTTTGTAGGATATGTGTTAGAGCTCGTGCGTAACGCTGACCCTAGGGGTGGGCTATGATGCGGTAGAGACATCGAGGCACGGTGTATTGGGATGACACCCGAACGGTGCTCTTGGGAACCCTGCTCCCATCGTTTGTGGCCGTGAGTGAAACCTCGACCGGACTCCCTTCGCACATACAACCTCAAATAGGCGATAAACCTGGACTAGAGTCTTGTGTGGTTAGTCAGGTCGTGGCTGACACCCTCGCCAGGCTTCCGCTTGAAGGTTGCCGAGATACTTGACGTGTACATGGTGATAAGTGGTGAGAGCGTGTGTGAAGAAGTACATCCCTATAGGGTTAATGATCTATTCGGATAGCCGCGTCATCAGATATGGACTACTTGGAAAGCTTACATTGTTCATAGACAAGTTGAAATGGATACTAAAATGCACAATAAGTGCTATGGATGGCCTTCTCGTAGGGAGACAGGAGCGGATCCATAGTGGTGTATTGATGTGGTGAATATGTGGACTCGTGTGCGCTTTTTCACCTCAAAGAAAATGCTGGTAGACGTAGTACAGGATAGCCACTGAGTCAAAGCTGACTTGCTGCGGTTAAACTTCACCACCCCTTTGTTGATACTGATGCATATGTAGTTAGTTCTGATGTAAGTCTTGTTGAGTACATTTGTACTCACATTTTCTTAATTTATGTTTTTGCAGAGGAGACTTCAGTCTCACTAGTAGTTCTACGTGGGCTTCGATGTTTAGCTTGGGAATCCTAAACAGAGGTGGTTCCTATGGAAGGTCTTGTAGATAGACAAGCTTTCTAGCCTTCTTTCTTTTCAGCTATCTGTACTCGGACAGGATAAGCTTCCGCATGTGCTTGTTGCTTGTATGACTTTGTATGTTGGGTCATGAGACCCATGTATGTAATATCATACTATGTATGGCTCTTTGGAGCCTTTTAAATAAATACTTTGAGTCGTAGATGTTGGGGAACGTAGTAATTTCAAAAAATTTCCTACGCACACGCAAGATCATGGTGATGTATAGCAACGAGAGGGGAGAGTGTTGTCCAACTACCCTCGTAGACCGAAAGCGGAAGCGTTAACACAACGCGGTTGATGTAGTCGTACGTCTTCACGATCCGACCGATCAAGTACCGAACGCACGGCACCTCCGAGTTCAGCACACGTTCAGCTCGATGACGTCCCTCGAACTCCGATCCAGCTGAGTGTTGAGGGAGAGTTTCGTCAGCACGACGGCGTGGTGATGATGATGATGTTCTACCGACGCAGGGCTTCGCCTAAGCACCGCTATGATATTATCGAGGTGTAATATGGTGGAGGGGGGCACCGCACACGGCTAAAAGATCGTAGATCAATTGTGTGTTCAGAGGTGCCCCCCTGCCCCCGTATATAAAGGAGCAAGGGGGAGGCCGCCGGCCAAGGAGGAGGGCGCGCCAAGGGGGGAGTCCTACTCCCACCGGGAGTAGGACTCCTCCTTTCCTTGTTGGAGTAGGAAAAGGGAAGGGAGAAGGAGAAAGAAGGAAGGGGGCGCCCCCCCTCCCTAGTCCAATTCGGACTAGTCCATGGGGAGGGGTGCGGCCACCCTTTGGGGCCTTTCTCTCCTTTCCTGTATGGCCCATTAAGGCCCAATACGAATTCCCGTAACTCTCCGGTACTCCGAAAAATACCCGAATCACTCGGAACCTTTCCGATGTCCGAATATAGTCGTCCAATATATCGATCTTTACGTCTCGACCATTTCGAGACTCCTCGTCATGTCCCCGATCTCATCCGGGACTCCGAACTCCTTCGGTACATCAAAACTCATAAACTCATAATAAAACTGTCATCGTAACGTTAAGCGTGCGGACCCTACGGGTTCGAGAACTATGTAGACATGACCGAGACACCTCTCCGGTCAATAACCAATAGCGGAACCTGGATGCTCATATTGGTTCCCACATATTCTACGAAGATCTTTATCGGTCAGACCGCATAACAACATACGTTGTTCCCTTTGTCATCGGTATGTTACTTGCCCGAGATTCGATCGTCGGTATCTCGATACCTAGTTCAATCTCGTTACCGGCAAGTCTCTTTACTCGTTCCGTAATACATCATCCCGCAACTAGCTCATTAGTTGCAATGCTTGCAAGGCTTATAGTGATGTGCATTACCGAGTGGGCCCAGAGATACCTCTCCGACAATCGGAGTGACAAATCCTAATCTCGAAATACGCCAACCCAACAAGTACCTTCGGAGACACCTGTAGAGCACCTTTATAATCACCCAGTTACGTTGTGACGTTTGGTAGCACACAAAGTGTTCCTCCGGTAAACGGGAGTTGCATAATCTCATAGTCATAGGAACATGTATAAGTCATGAACAAAGCAATAGCAACATACTAAACGATCGAGTGCTAAGCTAACGGAATGGGTCAAGTCAATCACATCATTCTCCTAATGATGTGATCCTGTTAACCAAATGAAAACTCATGTCTATGGCTAGGAAACATAACCATCTTTGATCAACGAGCTAGTCAAGTAGAGGCATACTAGTGACACTCTGTTTGTCTATGTATTCACACATGTATCAAGTTTCCGGTTAATACAATTCTAGCATGAATAATAAACATTTATCATGATATAAGAAAATAAATAATAACTTTATTATTGCCTCTAGGGCATATTTCCTTCAGTCTCCCACTTGCACTAGAGTCAATAATCTAGTTCACATCGCCATGTGATTTAACATCAATAATTCGCATCACCATGTGATTAACACCCATAGTTCACATTGTCATGTGACCAACACCCAAAGGGTTTACTAGAGTCAGTAATCTAGTCCACATCTCTATGTGATTAACACCCAAAGAGTACTAAGGTGTGATCATGTTTTGCTTGTGAGATAATTTTAGTCAACGGGTCTGTCACATTCAGATCCGTAAGTATTTTGCAAATTTCTATGTCTACAATGCTCTGCACGGAGCTACTCTAGCTAATTGCTCCCACTTTCAATATGTATCTAGACCGAGACTTAGAGTCATCTAGATTAGTGTCAAAACTTGCATCAACGTAACCCTTTACGACGAACCTTTTGTCACTTCCATAATCGAGAAACATATCCTTATTCCACTAAGGATAATTTTGACCGCTGTCCAGTGATCTACTCCTAGATCACTATTGTACTCCCTTGCCAAAATCAGTGTAGGGTATACAATAGATCTGGTACACAGCATGGCATACTTTATAGAACCTATGGCCGAGGCATAGGGAATGACTTTCATTCTTTTTCTATCTTCTGCCGTGGTCGGGCTTTGAGTCTTACTCAATTTCACACCTTGTAACACAGGCAAGAAACTCTTTCTTTGACTGTTCCATTTTGAACTACTTCAAAATCTTGTTAAGGTATGTACTCATTGAAAAAACTTATCAAGCGTCTTGATCTATCTCTATAGATCTTGATGCTCAATATGTAAGCAGCTTCACCGAGGTCTTTCTTTGAAAAACTCCTTTCAAACACTCCTTTATGCTTTGCAGAATAATTCTACATTATTTCCGATCAACAATATGTCATTCACATATACTTATCAGAAATGTTGTAGTGCTCCCACTCACTTTCTTGTAAATACAGGCTTCACCGCAAGTCTGTATAAAACTATATCCTTTGATCAACTTATCAAAGCGTATATTCCAACTCCGAGATGCTTGCACCAGTCCATAGATGGATCGCTGGAGCTTGCATATTTTGTTAGCACTTTTAGGATTGACAAAACCTCCTGGTTGCATCATATACAACTCTTCTTTAATAAATCCATTAAGGAATGCAGTTTTGTTTATCCATTTGCCATATTTCATAAAATGCGGCAATTGCTAACATGATTCAGACAGACTTAAGCATAGATACGAGTGAGAAACTCTCATCGTAGTCAACACCTTAAACTTGTCGAAAACCTTTTGCGACAATTCTAGCTTTGTAGATAGTAACACTACTATCAGTGTCCGTCTTCCTCTTTGAAGATCCATTTAATCTCAATGGCTCGCCGATCATTGGGCAAGTCAATCAAAGTCCATACTTTGTTCTCATACATGGATCTCATCTCAGATTTCATGGCCTCAAGCCATTTCGCGGAATCAGGGCTCATCATCGCTTCCTCATAGTTCATAGGTTCGTCATGGTCAAATAACATGACCTCCAGAACAGGATTACCGTACCACTCTGGTGTGGATCTCACTCTGGTTTACCTACGAGGTTTGGTAGTAACTTGATCTGAAGTTACATGATCATCATCATTAACTTCCTCACTAATTGGTGTAGGAGTCACAGGAACAGATTTCTGTGATGAACTACTTTCCAATAAGGGAGCAGGTACAGTTACCTCATCAAGTTCTACTTTCCTCCCACTCACTTCTTTCGAGAGAAACTCCTTCTCTAGAAAGGATCCATTCTTAGCAACGAATGTCTTGCCTTCGGATCTGTGATAGAAGGTGTACCCAACTGTCTCCTTTGGGTATCCTATGAAGACACATTTCTCCGATTTGGGTTTGAGCTTATCAGGATGAAACCTTTTCACATAAGCATCGCAACCCCAAACTTTAAGAAACGACAACTTTGGTTTCTTGCCAAACCACAGTTCATAAGATGTCGTCTCAACGGATTTAGATGGTACCCTATTTAACGTGAATGCAGCTGTCTCTAATGCATAACCCCAAAACGATAGTGGTAGATCGGTAAGAGACATCATATATCGCACCATATCTAATAAAGTACGGTTACGATGTTCGGACACACCATTACACCGTGGTGTTCCAGGTGGCGTGAGTAGTGAAACTATTTCACATTGTTTTAACTGAAGGCCAAACTCGTAACTCAAATACTCTTCTCCACGATCAGATCGTAGAAACTTTATTTTCTTGTTACGATGATTTTCCGCTTCACTCTGAAATTATATGAACTTTTCAAATGTTTCAGACTTCTGTTTCATTAAGTAGATATACCCATATCTGCTCAAATCATCTGTGAAGGTCAGAAAATAATGATACCTGCTACGAGCCTCAATATTCATCGGACCACATACATCTGTATGTATGATTTCCAACAAATCTGTTGCTCTCTCCATAGTTCCGGAGAACGGCGTTTTAGTCATCTTGCCCATGAGGCATGGTCGCAAGCATCAAGTGATTCATAATCAAGTGATTCCAAAATCCCATCAGTATGGAGTTTCTTCATGCGCTTTACACCAATATGACCTAAACGGCAGTGCCACAAATAAGTTGCACTATCATTATTAACTTTGCATCTTTTGGCTTCATTATTATGAATATGTGTATCACTACGATCGAGATCCAACAAACCATTTTATTGGGTGTATGACCATAGAAGGTTTTATTCATGTAAACAGAACAACAATTATTCTCTAATTTAAATGAATAACCGTATTGCAACAAACATGATCAAATCATATTCATGCTCAACGCAAACACCAAATAACACTTATTTAGTTTCAACACTAATCCCGAAAGTATAGGGAGTGTGCGATGATGATCATATCAATCTTGGAACTACTTCCAACACACATCGTCACCTCGCCTTTTACTAGTCTCTGTTTATTCTGCAACTCCCGTTTCGAGTTACTACTCTTAGCAACTGAACCAGTATCAAATACCGAGGGGTTGCTATAAACACTAGTAAAGTACACATCAATAACATGTATATCCAATATACCTTTGTTCACTTTGCCATCCTTCTTATCCACCAAATAGTTGGGGTAGTTCCGCTTCCAGTGACCAGTCCCTTTGCAGTAGAAGCACTTAGTCTCAGGCTTAGGACCAGACTTAGGCTTCTTCACTTGAGCAGCAACTTGCTTGCCGTTCTTCTTGAAGTTCCCCTTCTTCCCTTTGCCCTTTTCTTGAAACTAGTGGTCTCGTCAACCATCAACACTTGATGTTTTTCTTGATTTCTACCTTCGTCGATTTCAGCATCACGAAGAGCTCGGGAATTACTTTCGTCATCCCTTGCATACTATAGTTCATCACGAAGTTCTACTAACTTGGTGATGGTGACTAGAGAATTCTGTCAATCACTATTTTATCTGGAAGATTAACTCCCACTTGATTCAAGCGATTGTAGTACCCAGACAATCTGAGCACATGCTCACTGCTTGAGCTATTCTCCTCCATCTTTTAGCTATAGAACTTGTTGGAGACTTCATATCTCTCAACTCGGGTATTTGCTTGAAATATTAACTTCAACTCCTGGAACATCTCATATGGTCCATGACGTTCAAAACGTCTTTGAAGTCCCGATTCTAAGCCGTTAAGCATGGTGCACTAAACTATCAAGTAGTCATCATATTGAGCTAGCCAAACGTTCATAACGTCTGCATCTGCTCCTGCAATAGGTCTGTCACCTAGCGGTGCATCAAGGACATAATTTTTCTGTGCAGCAATGAGGATAATCCTCAGATCACGGATCCAATCCGCATCTTTGCTACTAACATCTTTCAACATAATTTTTCTCTAGGAACATATCAAAAATAAACACAGGGAAGCAACAACGCGAGCTATTGATCTACAACATAATTTGCAAAATACTATCAGGACTAAGTTCATGATAAATTTAAGTTCAATTAATCATATTACTTAAGAACTCCCACTTAGATAGACATCCCTCTAATCCTCTAAGTGATCACGTGATCCATATCAACTAAACCATGTCCGATCATCACGTGAGATGGAGTAGTTTCAACGGTGAACATCACTATGTTGATCATATCTACTATATGATTCACGCTCGACCTTTCGGTCTCCGTGTTCCGAGGCCATATCTGCATATGCTAGGCTCGTCAAGTTTAACCTGAGTATTCCGCGTGTGCAACTGTTTTGCACCCGTTGTATTTGAACGTAGAGCCTATCACACCCGATCATCACGTGGTGTCTCAGCACGAAGAACTTTCGCAACGGTGCATACTCAGGGAGAACACTTTTATCTTGAAATTTTAGTGAGAGATCATCTTATAATGCTACCGTCAATCAAAGCAAGATAAGATGCATAAAAGATAAACATCACATGCAATCAATATAAGTGATATGATATGGCCATCATCATCTTGTGCTTGTGATCTCCATCTCCGAAGCACCGTCATGATCACCATCGTCACCGGCGCGACACCTTGATCTCCATCGTAGTATCGTTGTCGTCTCGCCAACTATTGCTTTTACGACTATCGCTACCGCTTAGTGATAAAGTAAAACAATTACATGGCGATTGCATTTCATACAATAAAGCGACAACCATATGGCTCCTGCCAGTTGCCGATAACTCGGTTACAAAACATGATCATCTCATACAATAAAATATAGCATCATGTCTTGACCATATCACATCACAACATGCCCTGCAAAAACTAGTTAGACGTCCTCTACTTTGTTGTTGCAAGTTTTACGTGGCTGCTACGGGCTTAGCAAGAACCGTTCTCACCTACGCATCAAAACCACAACGATAGTTTGTCAAGTTGGTGCTGTTTTAACCTTCGCAAGGACCGGGCGTAGCCACACTTGGTTCAACTAAAGTGAGAGAGACTGACACCCGCCGGTCACCTTTAAGCAACGAGTGCTCGCAACGGTGAAACCAGTCTAGCGTAAGCGTACGCGTAATGTCGGTCCGGGCCGCTTCATCTCACAATGCCGTCGAACCAAAGTATGACATGCTGGTAAGCAGTATGACTTATATCGCCCACAACTCACTTGTGTTCTACTCGTGCATAACATCAACGCATAAAACCTGGCTCGGATGCCACTGTTGGGGAACGTAGTAATTTCAAAAAAATTCCTACGCACACGCAAGATCATGGTGATGTATAGCAACGAGAGGGGAGAGTGTTGTCCACGTACCCTCGTAGACCGAAAGCGGAAGCGTTAACACAACGCGGTTGATGTAGTCGTACGTCTTCACGATCCGACCGATCAAGTACCGAACGCACGGCACCTCCGAGTTCAGCACACGTTCAGCTTGATGACGTCCCTCGAACTCCGATCCAGCCGAGTGTTGAGGGAGAGTTTCGTCAGCACGACGGCGTGGTCACGATGATGATGTTCTACCGACGCAGGGCTTCGCCTAAGCACCGCTACGATATTATCGAGGTGTAATATGGTGGAGGGGGGCACCGCACACGGCTAAAAGATCGTAGATCAATTGTGTGTTCAGAGGTGCCCCCCTGCCCCCGTATATAAAGGAGCAAGGGGGAGGCTGCCGGCCAAGGAGGAGGGCGCGCCAAGGGGGGAGTCCTACTCCCACCGGGAGTAGGACTCCTCCTTTCCTTGTTGGAGTAGGAAAAGGGAAGGGAGAAGGAGAAAGAAGGAAGGGGGCGCCCCCCTCCCTAGTCCAATTCGGACTAGTCCATGGGGAGGGGTGCGGCCACCCTTTGGGGCCTTTCTCTCCTTTCCCGTATGGCCCATTAAGGCCCAATACGAATTCCCGTAACTCTCCGGTACTCTGAAAAATACCCGAATCACTCGGAACCTTTCCGATGTCCGAATATAGTCGTCCAATATATCGATCTTTACTACTCGACCATTTCGAGACTCCTCGTCATGTCCCCGATCTCATCCGGGACTCCGAACTCCTTCGGTACATCAAAACTCATAATAAAACTGTCATCGTAACGTTAAGCGTGCGGACCCTACGGGTTCGAGAACTATGTAGACATGACCGAGACACCACTCCGGTCAATAACCAATAGCGGAACCTGGATGCTCATATTGGTTCCTACATATTCTACGAAGATCTTTATCGGTCAGACCGCATAACAACATACGTTGTTCCCTTTGTCATCGGTATGTTACTTGCCCGAGATTCGATCGTCGGTATCTCGATACCTAGTTCAATCTCGTTACCGGCAAGTCTCTTTACTCGTTCCGTAATACATCATCCCGCAACTAGCTCATTAGTTGCAATGCTTGCAAGGCTCATAGTGATGTGCATTACCGAGTGGGCCCAGAGATACCTCTCCGACAATCGGAGTGACAAATCCTAATCTCGAAATACGCCAACCCAACAAGTACCTTCGGAGACACCTGTAGAGCACCTTTATAATCACCCAGTTACGTTGTGACGTTTGGTAGCACACAAAGTGTTCCTCCGGTAAACGGGAGTTGCATAATCTCATAGTCATAGGAACATGTATAAGTCATGAAGAAAGCAATAGCAACATACTAAACGATCGAGTGCTAAGCTAACGGAATGGGTCAAGTCAATCACATCATTCTCCTAATGATGTGATCCCGTTAACCAAATGACAACTCATGTCTATGGCTAGGAAACATAACCATCTTTGATCAACGAGCTAGTCAAGTAGAGGCATACTAGTGACACTCTGTTTGTCTATGTATTCACACATGTATCAAGTTTCCGGTTAATACAATTCTAGCATGAATAATAAACATTTATCATGATATAAGGAAATAAATAATAAATTTATTATTGCCTCTAGGGCATATTTCCTTCAGTAGAGTTATGTTGTGATGCCATGTTGTATCTACACATATCGAGCATATTGTCTGTATGTTAGTGAAATGCTTTGGTATCTGTGGGAACCGACACCTAATTGTTTATTCTTGGTAGCATTCCTTATGGGGAAATGCCTCCTAGTGCTTCCACTGAGCCATGGTAGCTTGCTACTGCTCCGGAACACATGGTTTGACTGGCATGTGTCCTTCTTTGCTCCTGTGTCCATCCCTTCGGGAAAATGTCACGTGGTGTTTACCGGAGTCCTGATAGCTTGCTACAGCCCGGTTATACTCGCTGCTAACCGACACGTGCATTGCTGGGTCATGTATGCATGTCCCTGTAAGTTTGTGCCACCTTGGGTTTATGACTAGTCATGTCGGCCCGGATTCTCTGTCATATGGATGCTAGTGACACTATCATATACGTGAGCCAAAAGGCACAAACGGTCTCGACCAAGGTAAGGTTGCAGCCATGGGGATACCATGCGTGAGGCCGCAAAGTGATATGAGGTGTTACTTGCTAGACCGGTGTGACTTAGGATCGGGGTCCTGACAATTTCTCAATTTCCATACTATCCAGAAAATAGCAGACACCCGTGCCATCATTGACTTTTTTTCATCAGATTTAAACTTGTTAATCAAGTTGTGAAACAAAGCCTAAATATTGTCAGGTATATCAAGAAGGTTAAAAGCACATTTCAAAATATTCCAAAGCATTCTCGATATAGAACATCTCATGGAATGATTATCAGTTGACTCATCTTCGCCACAAAAATGATAGGACGAGTTACCAATCCAGCTTCTCCTGATCAAGTTACCTTTGGTCAGAATACTATTCTAAGCACTAGCTACATAAAGATTTTCACTTTAGGTGGGATTTTAGTTTTCCAAAGGAATTTATGAGGGAAAGATACTCCATTTTCAATCAAGTTTATATTATGTGATTTAACCAAATATACTCCACTTTTGGTGAGAGTCCATTTAATAGTGTCATTCTGATCAAATAGTTCAATCCATCACACACTTCTTTGATATGATTCCAAAGCTCTAGAGGATCCCCCCATAAAGTCCTCCTGAATTGTGTATTGTTTAGAACTTCTCTAAAAACCTCAGCCAGTAGGAATTTTTTTATTAAAGCAAATATTTTTATATAACCTAGGGAAGTTAGACTTGAGGGGTTTGTCCCCTACCCACAGGACTTCGCAAAGTCTCACATTTCTGCAATTCCCAACAGTGAACATGTAGTGAAAAAAGAAGTGCACCTTATGTTTGATCAAGAGAGTCCAAAATTGTGAGTTCCCTTGCCTAGGTTTAATCTTAGTCAGGCATTAATCTTTCACATACTTATTTGTAAGAACTTGTTGCCAAAGCCCCTTTGTATTATATATCTTGCACCACAGTTGGGGATATAGCTACTGAAGGAAATATGACCTAGAGGCAATAATAAAGTTATTATTTATTTCCTTATTTCATGATAAATGTTTATTATTCATGCTAGAATTGTATTAACCGGAAAATTAGTACATGTGTGAATACATAGACAAACAGAGTGTCACTAGTATGCCTCTACTTGACTAGCTTGTTAAATCAAAGATGGTTAAGTTTCCTAGCCATAGACATGCGTGGTTATTTGATTAATGGGATCACATCATTAGAGAATGATGTGATTGACTTGACCCATTCCGTTAGCTTAGCACTTGATCGTTTAGTATGTTGCTATTGCTTTCTTCATGACTTATACATGTTCCTATGACTATGAGATTATGCAACTCCCGAATACCGGAGGAACACTTTGTGTGCTATCAAATGTCACAACGTAACTGGGTGATTATAAAGATGCTCTACATGTGTCTCCAATGGTGTCTGTTGAGTTGGCATAGATCGAGATTAGGATTTGTCACTTCATGTATCGGAGAGGTATCTCTGGGCCCTCTCGGTAATACACATCACTATAAGCCTTGCAAGCAATGTGACTAATGAGTTAGTTGCGGGATGATGCATTACGGAACGAGTAAAGAGACTTGCCGGTAACGAGATTGAACTAGGTATTGAGATACCGACGATCGAATCTTGGGCAAGTAACATACCGATGACAAAGGGATCAACGTATGTTGTTATGCGGTTTGACCGATAAAGATCTTCGTAGAATATGTAGGAACCAATATGAGCATCCAGGTTCCGCTATTGGTTATTGACTGGACATGAGTCTCGGTCATGTCTACATAGTTCTCGAACCTGTAGGGTCCGCACGCTTAACGTTCTGTGACGATTTGTATTATGAGTTATGTGATTTGATGACCGAAGTTTGTTCGGAGTCCCAGATGAGATCGGGGACATGACAAGAAGTCTCGAAATGGTTGAGACATAAAGATCGATGTATTGGAAGGCTATATTCGGACATCGGAAAGGTTCCGAGTGATTCGGGTATTTTTTGGAGTACCGGAGAGTTACGGGAATTCGTATTGGGCCTTAATGGGCCATACGGGAAAGGGGAGAAAGGCCTCAAGGGTGGCAGCGCCCCTTCCCCATGGACTGGTCCGAATTGGACTAGGGAAAGGGGGCGCCCCCTTCCTTCCTTCTCCATCTCCCTTCCCTTTTTCCTATTCCATGTGGGAGGTGGATTCCTACTAGGACTAGGGAGTCCTAGTAGGACTCCACACTTTGGGCGCACCCTATGAGGGCCGGCCTCCTCCTCCCTCCATCCTTTATATACGTGGCCAGGGGGCACCCCATAGACACACAAGTTGATCATTGATCTCTTAGCCGTGTGCGGTACCCCCCTCCATCATAACCCACCTCGGTCATATCGTTGCAGTGCTTAGGCGAAGCCCTGTGCCAGTAGCTTCATCATCACCATCATCACGCAGTCATGCTGACGAAGCTCTCCCTCGACACTCTGCTGGATCGTGAGTTCGTGGGACGTCACCGAGCCGAACGTGTGCAGATCGCGGAGGTGCCGTACTTTCGGTAGTAGGATCGGTCGAGCGTGAAGACGTACGACTACATCAACCGCGTTGTCATAACACTTCCGCTTACGGTCTACGAGGGTACGTGGACAACACTCTCCCCTCTCGTTGCTATGCACCACCATGATCTTGCGTGTGCGTAGGATTTTTTTTGAAATTACTACGTTACCTGACAGTGGCATCCGAGCCAGGTTTTCACGTGCAGCAGACGATCATCAGTAATAAGGGGCTCTCCGGGTGAAAGTGATAACGAGATCCTAATGTTAGATTTAGTAAAATTCACTTAACCCATATAGAAGAGAGATCAGAGTCCCAGAGTATAGACAAGGAGTAAAAGATCCTAATACCACCCAATGGCGACGTGGGCCCGTAAGCCACACAGCCATGTTAGTGAAAGTTTTTCAACGACTAGTCTCGACTTCGGCCAAGGAGTTGGAAAGGGGGATTCCTACAGGCAGTTGGCTCTGATACCAACTTGTGACGCCCCCGATTTGACCGTACACTAATCATGCACGCAAATGTGTACGATCAAGATCAGGGACTCACGGGAAGATATCACAACACAACTCTACAACATAAATAAGTCATACAAGCATCATAATACAAGCCAAGGGCCTCGAGGGCTCGAATACAATTGCTGGATCATAGACGAGTCAGCGGAAGCAACAATATCTGAGTACAGACATAAGTAAACAAGATTGCCTTAAGAAGGCTAGCACAAAAGTAGCAACGATCGAAAAGGCAAGGCCTCCTGCCTGGGACCTCCAAGCTACTCCTCGAAGCCGAACTCCATGTAAAATCATCCTCGGGATCTCTAGCTCCTGGACTCCAGCATCTGGTAGCGACAACCAGGTAGAAGGAAGGGGGAAAAAAGGGAGAGAAGCAACCGTGAGTACTCATCCAAAGTACTCGCAAGCAAGGAACTACACTACATATGCATGGGTATATGTGTAAAGGACCATATCAGTGGACTGAACTGCAGAATGCCAGAATAAGAGGGGGATAGCTAGTCCTGTCGAAGACTACGCTTCTGGCCATCTCCATCTTGCAGCATGTAGAAGAGAGTAGATTGAAGTCCTCCAAGTAGCATCACATAGCATAATCCTACCCGGCGATCCCCTCCTCATCGCCCTGTTAGAGAGCGATCACCGGGTTGTATCTGGCACTTGGAAGGGTGTATTTTATTCAGTATCCAGTTCTAGTTTTCATAAGGTCAAGGTACAACTCCGGGTCGTCCTTTTACCGAGGGACACGGCTATTCGAATAGATAAACTTCCCTGCAGGGGTGCACCACATAACCCAACACGCTCGATCCCATTTGGCCGGACACACTTTTCTGGGTCATGCCCGGCCTCGGAAGATCAACACGTCGCAGCCCCACCTAGGCTCAACCGAGAGGTCAACACGCCGGTCTAAATCCTATGCGCGCAGGGGTCTGGGCCCATCGCCCATTGCACACCTGCACGTTGCGAGGGCGGCCGGAAGCAGACCTAGCCTAGTGGCGTTCCAGTCCAATCCAGCGCGCGCCGCTCCGTCGCTGATGTCAAAAAGAGCTTCGGCTGATACCACGACGTCGGGATACCCATAACTACTCCCGCGTAGATGGTTAGTGCGTATAGACCAAATGGCCAGACTCAGATCAAATATCCAGAACTCGTTAAGTGTGTTATTTGAAGTAACCGCGAACGCCGACTAGGGCCAGGCCCACCTCTCTCCTGGGTGTTCTCAACCTGCCCTGTCGCTCCGCCACAAAGTAACAGTCGGGGGCCGTCAGGAACCCAGGCCCACCTCTCCCGGGATGGAGCCACCTGTCCTTTCAGCCCCCTCATCAGAATCACTTGCGGGTACTCCTCGAGCCGACCCGACTTTAGTCACCACATGTGTCGTGTATATAATGTATATAGTATATACCCGTGGTCACCTCCCGAAGTGATCACGGCCCAGTAGTATAGCATGGCAGACGTACAAGAGTGTAGGGCCACTGATGGAACACTAGCATCCTATACTAAGCAGTAGGATAGCAGATAAGGGTAACAACTGTAGCAACAATGACAGGCTATGCATCAGGATAGGATTAACGGAAAGCAGTAACGTGCTACACTACTCTAATGCAAGCAGTATAGAGAAGAATAGGCGATATCTGGTGATCAAGGGGGGGCTTGCCTGATTGCTCTGGCAAGAAGGAGGGGTCGTCAACTCCGTAGTCGTACTGGGTAGCAGCGGCGTCGGTCTTTTTGTCTAGCGAGAGAAGAGGGGGAAGAAACAATAAATACAATGCAAACAAATGCATGGCGATGCATGACATGACAAAGCGTGGTGCTAGGTGTGCCCTAACGCGGTGGGAGGTTGTACCAGTGAAGGGGGGAACATCCGGGAAAGTATTCCAGGTGTTTCGCGTTTTTGGACAGATGAACCGGAGGGGGAAAGTTGCGAGTTCGATAGGTTAGGGATGTTTGGCGGACGAACGGGCTGCGTATCCGGATTCGTCTCGTCGTTCTGAGCAACTTTCATGTACAAAGTATTTTCATCTGACTTACGGTTTATTTTCTATTAATTTTCAAAGTTTTAATCATTTCCTATAATTACTGTAATTATTTAATCCGAAAATAAACAGTGCAATTACTTTTTGTACACAGCAGCAACTAGCCAATGTGTATGACAAGTGGGGCCAGGGGGGTCAAGTCAACAGCCCAGTCAACACTTGACCAGTCAACTGTTGACTGGTCAACAGAGTCAAACAGGGCCCACATGTCATATGTACTAATAAAAGTAACTAAACTAATCTACAAGAGGCCACATGTCATCTACTACTAGATTAACTTAGCACTAAACTAGTAGTACTTCTAACTAAGCCTAGACTAATTAAATAAGGGCCGGCCGTGGCACAACCGTGCACACACAGGAACACACACTCACGGCCATGCCAACCAGCAACAGCAGCGGCATGAGCGGTACATATAGCAGCAACAGAGCAGCACGAGCAGCAGTCAGCACGGGCGCGCGTGAGCGGCAACGGGCGAACGGGCAGGGGTGCGCCGGGCGCGGCTGGGCACACGAAGGCAGGCGCGGGGCGCGCGGACTGGACACGGGCAGTCATACGCGTGCGGGTGAGCGCGGAGCTCAGGCCATGGCGGCCTCAACGGGAGCAAGCGGCCACGACGGTGGAACGGCGACCAAATCGAGGGGCAAATAGGGGAAATGGGGAGAGGAGCTCACGGGGGGGGGGGGGGGGGGGGCGGAGGACGCGACCGGCGTGGCGGAGGAGCTCCGGTGAGGTAGATCGGGCGCGGGGCAGTGGCGGTCATAGGCGAGGAAGACGCGTCGATCCCGGCGATGTAGTCCGTCCCCGCTCGAACCGGTAACACTAGTCGAAGGAAACGTCCATGGCGCAGCTCCGGACATCTTTTCAGGCGCCGGGGAAGTCGGTGGCCGTGACGACGACGACGACGACCATGGCCACGGCAGCTCGGTTGCGGGCTGTGGGGAAGGGGAGGAACCAAGGGGGAGAGGGGCAAGTGGGTTAGGGTTTGTCCGGGGGGGTTGGGGATGCTCTTAACCCGCGAGGAGGGTCGCCGGATGACGGACGCGTGCGCTAGCCGCGCCATGGACGGCGCACAGGCGTCCAACGTGCTCCTGTGAGCAGTAGGAAGGAGATACAGAGGGGGGTTGTTGGGCTGGGCCAAGGTCTGTGCATTGCTAGGCCTTAAGTGCATAGTGCCATTTTTCTATTTTACATTCCTGTAACAAAAACGGTTACTGTTTCCTATTTAGTTTAGATAGCAATTGATTTTTGTTTAATATGAAATGTTTCACACAAATACAGGGAAACACCCTGGGGCTGCACAAAAGGTTTCAAACCGTTTGGGATTGTTTAACTATTTTTAGAAATTGAAAAGCTCAAATAATTGGTTGTTGGTCCACTGAATAAATTTTTAGGGACACTGTGTGAATCCAAACGAGGTTGGTTCCAACATGACAATGATCGGGTGAATTTAAAGAATATTGTGAACATTTTATATTTGACATCTGAAAACTTTTATTTTCGATTTTGTTTTAGATTTGAATTTGAACCGGTTTCGAACCAACGTGAGTTTAAGAACAGTAATCGTAGTGACATGGCATCATTAGCAGAGGGTTACTGTAGCTTGATTATCCGGGCGTCACAATTCTCCTCCACTACAAGAAATCTCGTCCCGAGATTTAAGAGGTGTATAAGGGGGGGGGGATCTGGTTACGAAATTCAAACAAGTCTTCTCGGTCTTGGTTGCTCTTCTCGAAGAGGTCGATCTATTACATTGACATCTTCATTTGTCTGCTACAGGCCATCTTGATGAAGTAGGCATCCTTTCTTCGGGAACTCCGTCGTACTTACGAAAGAATAAGGGGGTATACCGGTAGAACGAACCTCTGCAAGGTTGACTATCTGGTCGATATCATCGGGGAAGGTGTTGGAAAGTAACTCTCAAATTGAAACTTAAGAAAATATCGAGAGCAAAGTAAAGTGGTATCATGGGAAGTTTCAAGCGGGCAGGCAATCGTTCGATGCCTAAATTGGAGTGTGAAAAATGGTTCAGGGCAACGAGAATAAGTATTGCGTCTGATACCAAAGTAGATTACTAGGAAGATGACCCATGAATTACATAAGAAATCAAGCGCGAGGAATAACTTTGGCAACATGGGTGTATAGGAGAGTCAGGTTTCGATCCTGTGGAACTGTGGGTTATGGGCCCACCATGTGGGTTAAAAGTAGGAAGGGCGGAGACGTCTTGCGTGGTGATGATAGCAAGGCAGGTCAGAGGGTAGCCTGTTGATTATGTCGGCAACAACGTCGGTACCAAGGGCGAGGGACGAAGAGAACCATTCTCCTGCTCGTTGAACGAGGCGGACCAATAGGCAAAGTTCTCGTCCATCGGTGGTTACCGGAATGTCATCAACAATAGTAACAGGGCCTCACTGACAGAGTTGTAAACCGAGGTGTTTACCTAAGCAGGAGAATATTACTGCTTAGATCATATAGATCACAAGAAACGTTAACCCAACAAATGGAAAGAAAAATATGATTATCAGATTAAACAGAACAATGGAAAGGAAAATGTGTTTAAACACATATTTCAAAGGTATGTCCTTCGGAAGGACGAGCAGATCATGATATCCATGACATGATATAATGTAGTAAACTTTTTAGGTAGGGGAGAGAATTTTCATGACATTACCCATACAACGGTGTTTGGATAATCGAGCAGGAAACATTTAGCATTGGGCTTCAAATGTTTTTGTTGAAAATCAAAGTACCACAGACATGCTTCGAGATAGCACTGACATGGTCTTCAAGCAAAGTTCTGACCTTGGAAACACAAAGGATCCATCAGGATAACTTATTAAACAAGGCATTCAAATTCTTCATGGAAAAATGGTCCTCCTTGCTAAAAAGGAAATTATAACAATAGGTCCTCCGGTCAGGTGTGCTAGGCATGACATCACCTTAACGAGTCATATAAAGACCAATGTTATAACTCTTGGAAATATGTTCCCACCATCATATCTGACTGAGATTCAGATCTGGTTGGTGTCAGGATACCTCAGACTCAGGATGTCTGAGAAGAAAAGTGCAACACAAATTGATGGGATGACATTGTAAGATTCTCGGGAAATGAACTATGAAAGCAAGTTCCGAAACCAGAGTTCTTCATTAAACCAAAGAGAGGGTTAGGAGGTGGCTGATGGACTTAGCGACATTCCATTGAGAGTTCCAAAAGATGGATTTCCACAACTATGTGAACAAGGAGATAACATTAGCTAGATCGAATGACTTAATGATGTATGCTCGAGGAAAACATACATAGTTAAACATTGGTTGAAATGTGCACCCGAAATGTGGGCTAGGTAGCACGATCAATGTTCGAATGATGATTCATTAAGCCATAGACGTAGAATGAAACTATAGACCAATAACTTCAAAGCAATAGGGTTGCTAGAAGTTTAGAATTTACACGTCACAGACCATTTGTCGGTATTTCGTTTAGAAACAACACGGGGACCAAGAAAGAATGGTGATGGTGAGAAGTATCACTGTACCAAGAATTCTTAAGAGGTGGAGTAATGCTCACGACATTCTTGACATCGAAGATGGTAATACTCCACGGTAGAACATAACATAGGTTGGATAGCAGGGAAATCAAGATACAACACAAAATATGAACAAGTTTGTGTTGAGGGGAGGCAAGAATGTTGTCGATGATAACACAATTCATCGAGGGGCAAGGATGGTATTTCTCATCCTGAATTTCGACACACAACTTGGAAGAAATCAAATTGTTGACAATGATCACGACAAATTTGTCGAGAGGTTTTCAAGAAGATGTAATTGATCGACGATGACATCAAGTCAAAGGAATGATGAAAGCGAAAGGTTATTGGAACCACGGGTAGGGCACAAACTCGAAATCAAGTTTGCTATTCAAGGAGAAGTGATATGACGAGGGAGATCGACGCAAGATTAGCTCACTGTCAAAATTTGTGCGCTGGGAAGGTCCAGGTAACACAGTTAAAATCATCAAGATAATGATATAGTCAAACAGGCTAGGAATGGCGTGATCGGGTACAAACTCGTACTTAAAGAAGATTACTAAGAGTTGTTGAACCGTAGTGCGGACTCGATTCAGTTATCGGTGTCTTTGCGTGATTAATAACTCAGAGCCCGTGGAAAATTGGAATCAATGAGAATGTAGCACTTGATGGAGAACTCATAATAAGTTATGCAGTTCCGTGATAATCTTGAGATACCAGGGGGGTAATGCTCGATGACAGATCAAAGTAGAGGTTGGACTAGGGTATTGCTCTGCAGAAGACAAGTGCTTAAACTTGCACGAGAAATGGTATTTAAAGGAGAACATGGTCGGAACCACGATTGAAAAAGGCCAGATCCCAGATATAAGATGAACTTATACCAACGGAATAATTAATTTAAGAAAAGCTTTAATGATAAGATCTACATCGTGTCCATGGGCATGAACGCAAAGTTCAAGGTCGACTCCCACTTCTCCAATGCATAACCTTTCATTTACTTCTCGCGTTCGATGAATTTGTATGGTAGAAAATTATTTGGTAAAATACCAGAAGGGTATGGCTTGTGAAAACCTTCGGGTTCATACGATTTTTAGGGAAGGTATAGGTTCAACCCATCAGGGCATCTTAGGAACTTATACCACAAACTTCGGAGTAAATAATACAAGCTCGAAAGTAGAGCATGGTTCACAAAGCAGAGGATACAATTTACCAAAGGCATCATGTATCCGAGGAAAAGCTCACAAGCTTATTTAATATGAAGGACATTGTCGGATAAAATCCATTAAAGAATATGTCGGTCCATAACAGAGCTGATGTGAGCATCGGGACACAACCAGAGGAAGTAACAATGCAAAGGCATTGGATTATAGAAGCAACTGACTAACTCAAAGCTCAATGCAAAGGAATTATAATTTCAAATTCAAGGGATCAGAAGCAACGCTCTGATCAAGGATGGATAAGTTGAGTAGGCTTAGGGGTACAATCGATGACGATTTGATTGGTCGAGATCCAGCTCATGTTAAAAATGACGTTTGAGCCAGAAGGAAGAATTCTAGGATCTGATTGAGGATTGTGAGCATTCACAATATTTTGAATCAACAGACTCAAAATGATAATGACAAGGAATGACTATAAGATTACGAGACTTATGGGATTATCCATAATGCAAGCAAGCAAGAATTTCAAGAGCAATAGGCTGCTCAGGATTTTCGGTAGATCGAATGGTATTTTGAACACTTCTGTGAAATACTTGAATCAACTGGGGATGAGCGGATACTCGATAAGGGCGAGAAATTATCCGTAGGGGTACTCAGGTGACAAAGAACAGCAAGGCAGTAAGCTCAAGGATTCTCGGAACAACAGAGATAATTTCGGGGTATCTTGTAATAACAAGATCAACTGGGAAACATTGTATGAATGGCGAGTATACGCGGTTATCCATAGGAGTTTATCGATGAAAGGGAATTGCAAAAGCGATGAACACAAGTTCTCGGGTTATCAGCGGAGAGTATCTTCAGGGTCTTCACGTGCAGCAGACGATCATCAGTAATAAGGGGCTCTCCGGGTGAAAGTGATAACGAGATCCTAATGTTAGATTTAGTAAAATTCACTTAACCCGTATAGAAGAGAGATCAGAGTCCCAGAGTATAGACAAGGAGTAAAAGATCCTAATACCACCCAATGGCGACGTGGGCCCGTAAGCCACACAGCCATGTTAGTGAAAGTTTTTCAACGACTAGACTCAACTTCGGCCAAGGAGTTGGAAAGGGGGATTCCTACAGGCAGTTGGCTCTGATACCAACTTGTGACGCCCCTGATTTGACCGTACACTAATCATGCACGCAAATGTGTACGATCAAGATCAGGGACTCACGGGAAGATATCACAACACAACTCTACAACATAAATAAGTCATACAAGCATCATAATACAAGCCAGGGGCCTCGAGGGCTCGAATACAATTGCTCGATCATAGACGAGTCAGCGGAAGCAACAATATCTGAGTACAGACATAAGTAAACAAGATTGCCTTAAGAAGGCTAGCACAAAAGTAGCAACGATCGAAAAGGCAAGGCCTCCTGCCTGGGACCTCCAAACTACTCCTCGAAGCCGAACTCCATGTAGAATCATCCTCGGGATCTCTAGCTCCTGGACTCCAGCATCTGGTAGCGACAACCAGGTAGAAGGAAGGGGGAAAAAGGGAGAGAAGCAACCGTGAGTACTCATCCAAAGTACTCGCAAGCAAGGAACTACACTACATATGCATGGGTATATGTGTAAAGGACCATATCAGTGGACTGAACTGCAGAATGCCAGAATAAGAGGGGGATAGCTAGTCCTGTCGAAGACTACGCTTCTGGCCATCTCCATCTTGCAGCATGTAGAAGAGAGTAGATTGAAGTCCTCCAAGTAGCATCGCATAGCATAATCCTACCCGGCGATCCCCTCGTCGCCCTGTTAGAGAGCGATCACCGGGTTGTATCTGGCACTTGGAAGGGTGTATTTTATTCAGTATCCAATTCTAGTTGTCATAAGGTCAAGGTACAACTCCGGGTCGTCCTTTTACCGAGGGACACGGCTATTCGAATAGATAAACTTCCCTGCAGGGGTGCACCACATAACCCAACACGCTCGATCCCATTTGGCCGGACACACTTTTCTGGGTCATGCCCGGCCTCGGAAGATCAACACGTCGCAGCCCCACCTAGGCTCAACCGAGAGGTCAACACGCCGGTCTAAATCCTATGCGCGCAGGGGTCTGGGCCCATCGCCCATTGCACACCTGCACGTTGCGAGGGCGGCCGGAAGCAGACCTAGCCTAGTGGCGTTCCAGTCCAATCCGGCGCGTGCCGCTCCGTCGCTGACGTCAAAAAGAGCTTCGGCTGATACCACGACGTCGGGATACCCATAACTACTCCCGCGTAGATGGTTAGTGCGTATAGACCAAATGGCCAGACTCAGATCAAATACCCAGAACTCGTTAAGCGTGTTATTTGAAGTAACCGCGAACGCCGACCAGGGCCAGGCCCACCTCTCTCCTGGGTGGTCTCAACCTGCCCTGTCGCTCCGCCACAAAGTAACAGTCGGGGGCCGTCAGGAACCCAGGCCCACCTCTACCGGGATGGAGCCACCTGTCCTTTCAGCCCCCTCATTAGAATCACTTGCGGGTACTCCTCGAGCCGACCCGACTTTAGTCACCACATGTGTCATGTATATAATGTATATAGTATATACCCGTGATCACCTCCCGAAGTGATCACGGCCCAGTAGTATAGCATGGCAGACGTACAAGAGTGTAGGGCCACTGATGGAACACTAGCATCCTATACTAAGCAGTAGGATAGCAGATAAGGGTAACAACTGTAGCAACAATGACAGGCTATGCATCAGGATAGGATTAACGGAAAGCAGTAACGTGCTACACTACTCTAATGCAAGCAGTATAGAGAAGAATAGGCGATATCTGGTGATCAAGGGGGGGGGGGGGCTTGCCTGATTGCTCTAGCAAGAAGGAAGGGTCGTCAACTCCGTAGTCGTACTGGGTAGCAGCGGCGTCGGTCTCGGTGTCTAGCGAGAGAAGAGGGGGAAGAAACAATAAATACAATGCAAACAAATGCATGGTGATGCATGACATGACAAAGCGTGGTGCTAGGTGTGCCCTAACGCGGTGGCAGGTTGTACCAGTGAAGGGGGGAACATCCGGGAAAGTTTTCCAGGTGTTTCGCGTTTTCGGACAGATGAACCGGAGGGGGAAAGTTGCGAGTTCGATAGGTTAGGGATGTGTGGCGGACGAACGGGCTGCGTATCCGGATTCGTCTCGTCGTTCTGAGCAACTTTCATGTACAAAGTATTTTCATCTGACTTACGGTTTATTTTCTATTAATTTTCAAAGTTTTAATCATTTCCTATAATTACTGTAATTATTTAATCCGAAAATAAACAGTGCAATTACTTTTTGTACACAGCAGCAACTAGCCACTGTGTATGACAAGTGGGGCCAGGGGGTTCAAGTCAACAGCCCAGTCAACAATTGACCAGTCAACTGTTGACTGGTCAACAGAGTCAAACAGGGCCCACATGTCATATGTACTAATAAAAGTAACTAAACTAATCTAGAAGGGGCCACATGTCATCTACTACTAGATTAACTTGGCACTAAACTAGTAGTACTTCTAACTAAGCCTACACTAATTAAATAAGGGCCGGCCGTGGCACAGCCGTGCACACACAGGAACACACACTCACGGCCATGCCAACCAGCAACAGCAGCGGTATGAGCAGTACATATAGCAGCAACAGAGCAGCACGAGCAGCAGTCAGCACGGGCGCGCGTGAGCGGCAACGGGCGAACGGGCAGGGGTGCGCCGGGCGTGGCTGGGCACACGAGGGCAGGCGCGGGGCGCGCGGGACTGGACACGGCAGTCATACGCATGCGGGTGAGCGCGGAGCTCAGGCCATGGCGGCCTCAACGGGAGCAAGCGGCCACGACGGTGGAACGGCGACCTACGGCGACCAAATCGAGGGGCAAATAGGGGGAATGGGGAGAGGAGCTCACGGGGGGGGGGGGGGGGGCGGAGGACGCGACCGGCGTGGCGGAGGAGCTCCGGTGAGGTAGATCGGGCGCGGGGCAGTGGCGGTCATAGGCGAGGAAGACGCGTCGATCCCGGCGATGTAGTCCGTCCCCGCTCGAACCGGTAACACTAGTCGAAGGAGACGTCCATGGCGCAGCTCCGGACATCTTTTCAGGCGCCGGGGAAGTCGGTGGCCGTGACGACGACGACGACCATGGCCACGGTAGCTCGGTTGCGGGCTGTGGGGAAGGGGAGGAACCAAGGGGGAGAGGGGCAAGTGGGTTAGGGTTTGTCCGGGGGGGGGGGGTTGGGGATGCTCTTAACCCGCGAGGAGGGTCGCCGGATGACGGACGCGTGCGCTAGCCGCGCCATGGACGGCGCACAGGCGTCCAACGTGCTCCTGTGAGCAGTAGGAAGGAGATACAGAGGGGGGTTGTTGGGCTGGGCCAAGGTCTGTGCATTGCTAGGCCTTAAGTGCATAGTGCCATTTTTCTATTTTACATTCCTGTAACAAAAACTGTTACTGTTTCCTATTTAGTTTAGATAGCAATTGATTTTTGTTTAATATGAAATGTGTCACACAAATACAGGGAAACACCCTGGGGCTGCACAAAAGGTTTCAAACCGTTTGGGATTGTTTAACTATTTTTAGAAATTGAAAAGCTCAAATAATTGGTTGTTGGTCCACTGAATAAATTTTTAGGGACACTGTGTGAATCCAAACGAGGTTGGTTCCAACATGACAATGATCGGGTGAAATTAAAGAATATTGTGAACATTTTATATTTGACATCTGAAAACTTTTATTTTCGATTTTGTTTTAGATTTGAATTTGAACCGGTTTCGAACCAACGTGAGTTTAAGAACAGTAATCGTAGTGACATGGCATCATTAGCAGAGGGTTACTGTAGCTTGATTATCCGGGCGTCACAATGATGGCCATATCATATCGCTTATATTGATTGCATGTGATGTTTATCCTTTATGCATCTTATTTTGCTTAATACGACGGTAGGATTATGAGATGATCCCTTACTAAAATTTCAAGGTATAAGTGTTCTCCCTGAGTATGCACCGTTGCGACAGTTCTTCATGCTGAGACACCACGTGATGATAGGGTGTGATAAGCTCTACGTTCACATACAACGGGTGCAAGCCAGTTTTGCACACGCAGAATACTCAGGTTAAACTTGACGAGCCTAGCATATGCAGATATGGCCTCGGAACACTGGAGACCGAAAGGTCGAGCGTGAATCATATAGTAGATATGATCAACATAGTGATGTTCACCATTGAAAACTACTCCATCTCACGTGATGATCGGACATGGTTTAGTTGATTTGGATCACGTGATCATTTAGATGACTAGAGGGATGTTTATCAAAGTGGGAGTTCTTAAGTAATATGATTAATTGAACTTTAATTTATCATGAACTTAGTCCTGATAGTATTTGCATATCTATGTTGTAGATCAATAGCTCGCGTTTAGCTCCCCTGTTTTATTTTTGATATGTTCCTAGAGAAACTAAGTTGAAAGATGTTAGTAGCAATGATGTGGATTGGATCCGTGATCTGAGGATTATCCTCATTGTTGCACAGAATAATTATGTCCTTGATGCACCGCTAGGTGACAGACCGATTGCAGGAGCATATGCAGACGTTATGAACGTTTGGCAAGCTCGATATGATGACTACTTGATAGTTTAGTGCACCATGCTTTACGGCTTAGAATCGGGGCTTCAAAGACGTTTTGAACGCCACAGAGCATATGAGATGTTCCAAGAGTTGAAATTAGTATTTCAGACTCATGCTCATGTCGAAAGATATGAGACCTTTGACAAGTACTTTGCCTACAAGATGGAGGAGAATAGCTCAGCTAGTGAGCATGTGCTCGGAATGTCTGAGTACTACAATCACTTGAATCAAGTGGGAGTTAATCTTCCAGTTAAGATAGTGATTGACAGAGTTCTCTAGTCACTATCACCAAGTTACTAGAACTTCGTGATGAACTATAATATGCAAGGGATAACAGAAACAATTCCCAAGCTCTTTGTGATGCTGAAATCAACGAAGGTAGAAATCAAGAAAAGCATCAAGTGTTGATGGTTGACAAGACCACTAGTTTCAAGAAAAGGGCAAAGGGAAGAAGGGGAACTTCAAGAAGAACGGCAAGCAAGTTGCTGCTCAAGTGAAGAAGCCCAAGTCTAGACCTAAGCCTGAGACTAAGTGCTTCTACTGCAAAGGGACTGGTCACTGGAAGCAGAACTGCCCCAAGTATTTGGCGGATAAGAAGGATGGCAAAGTGAACAAAGGTATATTTGATATACATGATATTTATGTGTACTTTACTAGTGTTTATAGCAACCCCTCAGTATTTGATACTAGTTCAGTTGCTAAGATTAGTAACTCGAAACAGGAATTGCAGAATGAACAGAGACTAGTTAAGGGTGAAGTGACGATGTGTGTTGGAAGTGGTTCCAAGATTGATATTGTTGGGGATATTACTACTGAGTATAGACCGGCCAGGAGAGGCCGGGTTATCCCCATAATGAGTTATTCATATTTGAAGCCCATGAAGACAAGGAGTGTGGCGCTTTACGGGGGAGATCTAACACGGAGGCCCAGGGCCCAATGGTGGATTAAGGCCTGTAGACATAAATCGCCATATGATATGTAACTTGTATTGTAAGATAAGAAAAGGTAGAAACCAAACCGGACACGTTGATGAGTCAGCCTCGGGATTCTGTAAACCGCCGGGCGTCAACCTGTGTATATAAAGGGACGACCCGGCGGCGGTTTAGGGACAAGAAACAACAACTCGAGAGCCAGGCATAGCGGATTCGCTCCCTGGTCATCGAAACCCTAGCAATTCCACATCAACTGGATTAGGCCTTTACCTTCACCGCAAGGGGCCGAACCAGTATAAACTCCCTGCGTCCTTTGTCCGCTTTAACCCCTTTAAGCTAACCGGTCGCGATGGCTCCACGACTAAGTCCTTTCACTAGGACATCTGCCGTGACAAAACCACGACAGTTGGCGCCCACCGTGGGGCTATCGCACGATGGTTTCGAGTTCTTAGAGGGCAGATTCGAAGGGCTCAAGGGATAGGCGGTAGGCCGGATGACTAAGAGTCGTCGCGGCAAGCTCTACATCGACGACGCAGGCTGGGGCCCCGAGGCCGGCTCAATTGAGTACGGGTACCGGGTCCCCTTCGTCGGCATTCACGTTTTCATTGGCAAGATCGGCGAACCGGGCCCTGAGCCGGACATCTGCACCGACCTCATCGAAACGGCTCAGCGTGCGAGACCTACCCAGGTTCAGCCTGCCATGAAGCGTGCCTTCATGGGAGTCATCCACAGAGCGGAATCTGAGGTTAGATCGGCATCTGGTGGTGAGACCGTCGTTTACTCTGATGACGAGTCATCTACCGGAGAGACCGAGTTGTTGTACCAGTTGCAAGATGGCCGGATTGGGGGTTGTTCCGATGGCGACAGTATTCCGGACCCCTTTGATCTGCTGAGCCGGGTTGCGATCTTCATGGCCGGTACACAGCCGGCGCAACACTCCTCGACTGCAGCGGCAATGGTTTCCAGATCAGCAGCGGCGACAGCAGCCGGGGCAGGAAGCCCTGCGCGACTGCCGGCTCAGGTTTTATCCGACTTATTTGATGCTCTGGCAGCATTGTTAGCAGAAGTTAACCCGGCGAATCAGGATGAGCATAACGTGGAAATCGTGAAGGTGAAGGATCAGATAACTCAAGCCAAGGCAGACCTGGCAGCTGAGGATACCAGGATGGCTGCAGAGCGGGCCGAGTTGGAGGCACAGGCTTATCGGCTTATGTTAGATCAGAGCGCGTCAAATGATGTCATCAGGAGAAGGTACCAATCCCATCAACCTCCGGTTTATGAGGCAAGGAATCTCTTTGACACGCCAGGAGCAGGAACCAGTAACCCGCCCGTGGTAAACCGGGTGGAGGCACCTGGAACGGGAGCGCCGGTTCAGTCACGTCCGATGGACCCACCTCGTCAGAACAATGTCCTGTCGCAGCATGTCTCAACGCCTCTGGGTCATTACTTAAACCATTGGATAACATAGTCGCAGTCGCTTCACGATTGGCAGCTCTCCCGATCGAAGGCGAGTCCCTAGTAGCGGTCGAGACACGAAGGGCTAGAGAGCTCCTTCAGACGGCTTTGACTCAGCAGCAGGCTTATTCATACAGCCGCGAGAGGATTCATTCCACTCCCCGCCCAAGCCGGAGTTACAGCAGACGGATGGATGAACCGGCCGTGTCGAGCAGTGCGCGGAATCGTAACCCGCCTCGAGGGCATAATCCGGCGGGCGGTGGTGCTAATGCTCAGGATGTGGTGGATCATGACAGGGCGTGTCGAGAAGCCGAGTTAGCAGCGCAGTACGCGGCCCGTCAGTTTACTCCGGTTTGTCCATCAATTTCGGTGGAACCAGGAGTTTCCTGCAGTTCTTTGGGGGTGTTGTGCCTCGTCCCGGCTCTACGTAATGTACGGCTGCCCAAGGATTTTAAGGGTCCACGTAAGGTGTTGGGGAACGTAGTAATTTCAAAAAAATTCCTACGCACACGCAAGATCTTGGTGATGCATAGCAACGAGAGGGGAGAGTGTTGTCTACGTACCCTCGTAGACCATAAGCGGAAGCGTTATATCAACGCGGTTGATGTAGTCGTACGTCTTCATGATCCGACCGATCCAAGTACCGAAAGCACGGCACCTCCGAGTTCTGCACACGTTCAGCTCGATGACGTCCCCACCTTCTCGATCCAGCAAGAGGGGCGAAGTAGTAGATGAGTTCCGGCAGCACGACGGCGTGGTGACGGTGTTGGTGAAGAACAATCTCCGCAGGGCTTCGCCTAAGCACTACGAAAACTATGACGGAGGATAAACTAGAGGGGACGGGGTTGCCGGCACACGGCTTGGTGTTTCTTGATGTGTCTTGGGTGCTAGCCCTACCCCTCTATTTATATGTTGAGCCTTGGGGTCGAAACTTGGAGTAAAAGCCTCCACAAAGTCGGTTTCACCCGAAAGGCAAGAGTCCTTCTCGGACTCCAGGGCCAGACGCCAGGGTTCCCGGCGTCTGGACCCAGACGCCAGGGACCCTGGCGTCTGGCCCCTGGACTCCGCAAAACTTCCTTTTGCGCTTTCCAAAAACCTCGTGGGCTTTCCCCTTTGGCCCAGATAAAGTGTTCTCGTGCCCAAACATTTCGGGAAACATCCGGAACCCCTTCCGATGGATTCCGGAACCTTTCCGGAGATCAAACACTACTATCCACATATCAATCTTTACTTCCGGACCATTCCGGAGTTCCTCGTCATATCCGTGATCTCATCCAAAACTCCGAACAACATTCGGTCACCAACATACATAACTCATAGTACTATATCGTCAACGAACGTTAAGCGTGCGGACCCTACGGGTTCGAGAACTATGTAGACATGACCGAGACACCTCTCTGGTCAATAACCAATAGCGGGACCTGGATGCCCATATTGGCTCCTACATATTCTACGAAGATCTTTATCGGTCAGACCGCATAACAACATACGTTGTTCCCTTTGTCATCGGTATGTTACTTGCCCGAGATTCGATCGTCGGTATCTCAATACCTAGTTCAATCTCGTTACCGGCAAGTCTCTTTACTCGTTCTGTAATACATCATCCCGCAACTAACTCATTAGTTGCAATGCTTGCAAGGCTTATAGTGATGTGCATTACCGAGTGGGCCCAGAGATACCTCTCCGACAATCGGAGTGACAAATCCTAATCTCGAAATACGCCAACCCAACAAGTACCTTCGGAGACACCTGTAGAGCACCTTTATAATCACCCAGTTACGTTGTGACGTTTGGTAGCACACAAAGTGTTCCTCCGGTAAACGGGAGTTGCATAATCTCATAGTCATAGGAACATGTATAAGTCATGAAGAAAGCAATAGCATAATACTAAACGATCAAGTGCTAAGCTAACGGAATGGGTCAAGTCAATCACATCATTCTCCTAATGATGTGATCCCGTTAATCAAATGACAACTCATGTCTATGGCTAGGAAACATAACCATCTTTGATTAACGAGCTAGTCAAGTAGAGGCATACTAGTGACACTCTGTTTGTATATGTATTCACACAAGTATTATGTTTCCGGTTAATACAATTATAGCATGAATGATAAACATTTATCATGAAATAAGGAAATAAATAATAACTTTATTATTGCCTCTAGGGCATATTTCCTTCAGTCTCCCACTTGCACTAGAGTCAATAATCTAGATCACATCGCCATGTGATTTAACATCAATAGTTCACATCACCATGTGATTAACACCCATAGTTCACATCGTCATGTGACCAACACCCAAAGGGTTTACTAGAGTCAATAATCTAGTTCACATCGCTATGTGATTAACACCCAAAGAGTACCAAGGTGTGATCATGTTTTGCTTGTGAGAGAAGTTTAGTCAACGGGTCTGCCATATTCAGATCCGTATGTATTTTGCAAATTTCTATGTCTACAATGCTCTGCACGGAGCTACTTTAGCTAATTTCTCCCACTTTCAATATGTATCCAGATGAACACTTAGAGTCATCTGGATCAGTGTCAAAACTTGCATCGACGTAACCCTTTACGACGAACCTTTTAGTCACCTCCATAATCGAGAAACATATCCTTATTCCACTAAGGATAATTTTGACCGCTGTCCAGTGATCTACTCCTAGATCACTATTGTACTCCCTTGCCAAAATCAGTGTAGGGTATACAATAGATCTGGTACATAGCATGGCATACTTTATAGAACCTATGGCTGAGGCATAGGGAATGACTTTCATTCTCTTTCTATCTTCTGCTGTGGTCGGGCTTTGAGTCTTACTCAATTTCACACCTTGTAACACAGGCAAGAACTCTTTCTTTGACTGTTCCATTTTGAACTACTTCAAAATCTTGTCAAGGTATGTACTCATTGAAAAAACTTATCAAGCGTTTTGATCTATCTCTATAGATCTTGATGCTCAATATGTAAGCAGCTTCACCGAGGTCTTTCTTTGAAAAACTCCTTTCAAACACTCCTTTATGCTTTGCAGAATAATTCTACATTATTTCCGATCAACAATATGTTATTCACATATACTTATCAGAAATGTTGTAGTGCTCCCACTCACTTTCTTGTAAATACAGGCTTCACCGCAAGTCTGTATAAAACTATATGCTTTGATCAACTCATCAAAGCGTATATTCCAACTCCGAGATGCTTGCACCAGTCCATAGATGGATCGCTGGAGCTTGCACATTTTGTTAGCACCTTTAGGATTGACAAAACCTTCTGGTTGCATCATATACAACTCTTCTTTAAGAAATCCATTAAGGATTGCAGTTTTGTTATCCATTTGCCAGATTTCATAAAATGCGGCAATTGCTAACATGATTCGGACAGACTTTAAGCATCGATACGAGTGAGAAAATCTCATCGTAGTCAACACCTTGAACTTTGTCAAAACCTTTTTCGACAAGTCTAGCTTTGTAGATAGTAACACTACTATCAGCGTCCGTCTTCCTCTTGAAGATCCATTTATTTTCTATGGCTTGCCAATCATCGGGCAAGACAACCAAAGTCCATACTTTGTTCTCATACATGGATCCTATCTCAGATTTCATGGCCTCAAACCATTTCGCGGAATCTGGGCTCATCATCGCTTCCTCATAGTTCGTAGGTTCGTCATGGTCAAGTAACATGACCTCCAGAACAGGATTACCGTACCACTCTGGTGCGGATCTCACTCTGGTTGACCTACGAGGTTCGGTAGTAACTTGATCTGAAGTTACATGATCATCATCATTAGCTTCCTCACTAATTGGTGTAGTAGTCACAGGAACAGATTTCTGCGATGAACTACTTTCCAATAGGGGAGCAGGTACAGTTACCTCATCAAGTTCTACTTTCCTCCCACTCACTTCTTTCGAGAGAAACTCCTTTTCTAGAAAGGATCCATTCTTAGCAACGAATATCTTGCCTTCGGATCTGTGATAGAAGGTGTACCCAACTGTCTCCTTTGGGTATCCTATGAGGACACATTTCTCCGATTTGGGTTTGAGCTTATCAGGATGAAACTTTTTCTTATAAGCATCGCAACCCCAAATTTTAAGAAACGACAACTTTGGTTTCTTGCCAAACCACAGTTCATACGGTGTCATCTCAACAGATTTAGATGGTGCCCTTTTTAATGTGAATGCGGCTGTCTCTAATGCATAACCCCAAAACTATAGTGGTAAATTGGTAAGAAACATCATAGATTGCACTATATCCAATAAAGTACGGTTATGACATTTGGACACACCATTATGCTGTGGTGTTCCAGGTGGCACGAATTTTGTGAAACTATTCCACATTGTTTTAATTGAAGGCCAAACTCGTAACTCAAATATTTTACCTCCGCGATCATATCGTAGAAACTTTTATTTTTGTTACGATGATTCTCCACTTCACTCTGAAATTCTTTAAACTTTTCAAATGTTTCAGACTTGTGTTTCATCAACTAGATATACCCATATCTGCTCAAATCATCTGTGAAGGTCAGAAAATAATGATACCCGCCACGAGCCTCAACACTCATCGGATTGCATACATCAGTATGTATTATTTCCAATAAGTCAGTTGCTTGCTCCATTGTTCCGGAGAACGGAGTTTTAGTCATCTTTCCCATAAGGCATGGTTCGCAAGCATCAAGTGATTCCAAAATTCCATCAGCATGGAGTTTCTTCATGCGCTTTACAACAATATGACCTAAACGGCAGTGCCACAAATAAGTTGCACTATCATTATTAACTTTGCATCTTTTGGCTTCAATATTATGAATATGTGTATTACTACGATCGAGATCCAACAAACCATTTTCATTGGGTGTATGACCATAGAAGGTTTTATTCATGTAAACAGAACAACAATTATTCTCTAACTTAAATGAATAACCGTATTGCAATAAACATGATCAAATCATATTCATGCTCAACGCAAACACCAAATAACACTTATTTAGGTTCAACACTAATCCCGAAAGTGTAGGGAGCGTGCGATGATGATCATATCAATCTTGGAACCACTTCCAACACACATCGTTACTTCACCCTTAACTAGTCTATGTTCATTTCGCAACTCCTGTTTCGAGTTACTACTCTTAGTAACTGAACCAGTATCAAATACCGAGGGGTTGCTACGAACACTAGTAAAATACACATCAATAATGTATATCAAATATAGCTTGTTCACTTTGCCATCCTTCTTATCCGCCACATACTTGGGGTGGTTCCGCTTCTAGTGACCAGTCCCTTTGCAGTAGAAGCACTTAGTCTCAGGCTTAGGTCCAGACTTGGGCTTCTTCACTTGAGCAGCAACTTGCTTGCCATTCTTCTTGAAGTTCCCCTTCTTCCCTTTGCATTTTTCTTGAAACTAGTGGTCTCGTCAACCATCAACACTTGATGTTTTTCTTGATTTCTACCTTCGTCAATTTTAGCATCACGAAGAGCTTGGGAATTGTTTTCGTTATCCCTTGCATATTATAGTTCATCACGACGTTCTACTAACTTGGTGATGGTGACTAGAGAATTCTATCAATCACTATTTTATCTGGAAGATTAACTCCCACTTGATTCAAGCGATTGTGGTACCCAGACAATCTGAGCACATGCTCACTGCTTGAGCTATTCTCCTCCAACTTTTAGCTATAGAACTTGTTGGAGACTTCATATCTCTCAACTCAGGTATTTGCTTGAAATATTAACTTCAATTCCTGGAACATCTCATATGGTCCATGACGTTCAAAACGTCTTTGAAGTCCCGATGCTAAGCCGTTAAGCATGGTGCACTAAACTATCAAGTAGTCACATATTGAGCTAGCCAAACATTCATAACGTCTGCATCTGCTCCTGCAATAGGTCTGTCACCTAGCGGTGCATCAAGGACATAATTCTTCTGTGCAGCAATGAGGATAAACCTCAGATCACGGATCCAATCCGCATCATTGCTACTAACATCTTTCAACTTAGTTTTCTCTAGGAACATATATAAAACATAGGGAAGCAACAACGTGAGCTATTGATCTAGAACATAGATATGCTAATACTACCAAGACTAAGTTCATGATAAATTAAAGTTGAATTAATCATATTACTTAAGAACTCCCACTTAGATAGACATCCCTCTAATCCTCTAAGTGATCACGTGATCCATATCAACTAAACCATGTCCGATCATCACGTGAGATGGAGTAGTTTCAACGGTGAACATCACTATGTTGATCATATCCACTATATGATTCACGCTCGACCTTTCGGTCTCCGTGTTCCGAGGCCATATCTGTTATATGCTAGGCTCGTCAAGCTTAACCTGAGTATTCCGCGTGTGCAACTGTTTTGCACCCGTTGTATTTGAACGTAGAGCCTATCACACCCGATCATCACGTGGTGTCTCAGCACGAAGAACTTTCGCAACGGTGCATACTCAGGGAGAACACTTATACTTTGATAATTTAGTGAGGGATCATCTTATAATGCTACCGTCAATCAAAGCAAGATAAGATGCATAAAAGATAAACATCACATGCAATCAATATAAGTGATATGATATGGCCATCATCATCTTGTGCTTGTGATCTCCATCTCCGAAGCACCGTCATGATCACCATCGTCACCGGCGCGACACCTTGATCTCCATCGTAGCATCGTTGTCGTCTCGCCAATCTTATGCTTCTACGACTATCGCTACCGCTTAGTGATAAAGTAAAGCATTACAGGGCGATTGCATTGCATACAATAAAGCGACAACCATATGGCTCCTGCCAGTTGCCGATAACTCGGTTACAAAACATGATCATCTCATACAATAAAATTTAGCATCATGTCTTGACCATATCACATCACAACATGCCCTGCAAAAACAAGTTAGACGTCCTCTACTTTGTTGTTGCAAGTTTTACGTGGCTGCTACGGGCTTAGCAAGAACCGTTCTTACCTACGCATCAAAACCACAACGATAGTTTGTCAAGTTGGTGCTGTTTTAACCTTCGCAAGGACCGGGCGTAGCCACACTCGGTTCAACTAAAGTTGTAGAAACTGACACCCGCCAGCCACCTCTGTGCAAAGCACGTCGGAAGAACCAGTCTCGCGTAAGCGTACGCGTAATGTCGGTCCGGGCCGCTTCATCCAACAATACCGCCGAACCAAAGTATGACATGCTGGTAAGCAGTATGACTTATATCGCCCACAACTCAATTGTGTTCTACTCGTGCATATAACATCAACGCGTAAAACCAGGATCGGATGCCACTGTTGGGAACGTAGTAATTTCAAAAAAATTCCTATGCATACGCAAGATCATGGTGATGCATAGCAATGAGAGGGGACAGTGTTGTCTACGCACCCTCGTAGACCGTAAGCGGAAGCGTTATATCAACGCGGTTGATGTAGTCGTACGTCTTCACGATCCGACCGATCCAAGTACCGAAAGCACGGCACCTCCGAGTTCTGCACACGTTCAGCTCGATGACGTCCCCGCCTTCTCGATCCAGCAAGAGGGGCGAAGTAGTAGATGAGTTCCGGCAGCACGACGGCGTGGTGACAGTGTTGGTGAAGAACAATCTCCGCAGGGCTTCGCCTAAGCACTACGAAAACTATGACGGAGGATAATCTAGAGGGGACGGGGTTGCCGGCACACGGCTTGGTGTTTCTTGATGTGTCTTGGGTGCTAGCCCTACCCCTCTATTTATATGTTGAGCCTTGGGGTCGAAACTTGGAGTAAAAGCCTCCACAAAGTCGGTTTCACCCGAAAGGCAAGAGTCCTTCTCGGACTCCAGGGCCAGACGCCAGGGTTCCCGGCGTCTGGACCCAGACGCCAGGGACCCTGGCGTCTGGCCCCTGGACTCCGCAAAACTTCCTTTTGCGCTTTCCAAAAACCTCGTGGGCTTTCCCCTTTGGCCCAGATAAAGTGTTCTCGTGCCCAAACATTTCGGGAAACATCCGGAACCCCTTCCGATGGATTCCGGAACCTTTCCGGAGATCAAACACTACTATCCACATATCAATCTTTACTTCCGGACCATTCCGGAGTTCCTCGTCATATCCGTGATCTCATCCAAAACTCCGAACAACATTCGGTCACCAACATACATAACTCATAGTACTATATCGTCAACGAACGTTAAGCGTGCGGACCCTACGGGTTCGAGAACTATGTAGACATGACCGAGACACCTCTCTGGTCAATAACCAATAGCGGGACCTGGATGCCCATATTGGCTCCTACATATTCTACGAAGATCTTTATCGGTCAGACCGCATAACAACATACGTTGTTCCCTTTGTCATCGGTATGTTACTTGCCCGAGATTCGATCGTCGGTATCTCAATACCTAGTTCAATCTCGTTACCGGCAAGTCTCTTTACTCGTTCTATAATACATCATCCCGCAACTAACTCATTAGTTGCAATGCTTGCAAGGCTTATATTGATGTGCATTATCGAGTGGGCCCAGAGATACCTCTCCGACAATCGGAGTGACAAATCCTAATCTCGAAATATGCCAACCCAACAAGTACCTTCGGAGACACCTGTAGAGCACCTTTATAATCACCCAGTTACGTTGTGACGTTTGGTAGCACACAAAGTGTTCCTCCGGTAAACGGGAGTTGCATAATCTCATAGTCATAGGAACATGTATAAGTCATGAAGAAAGCAATAGAAGAATACTAAATGATCAAGTGCTAAGCTAACGGAATGGGTCAAGTCAATCACATCATTCTCCTAATGATGTGATCCCGTTAATCAAATGACAACTCATGTCTATGGCTAGGAGACATAACCATCTTTGATTAACGAGCTAGTCAAGTAGAGGCATACTAGTGACACTCTGTTTGTCTATGTATTCACACAAGTATTTTGTTTCCGGTTAATACAATTCTAGCATGAATGATAAACATTTATCATGAAATAAGGAAATAAGTAATAACTTTATTATTGCCTCTAGGGCATATTTCCTTCATAAGGTGCCCAATTACACCGCTGATTTATCCCCTGAGTCATGGGTTGAAAGCTATGAGATGGCGATGGAGATGCTGGATGTGGATGACACGGCATGTGCTAAATACTTCACCATGATGTTGGAGGGAACAGATCGCAGTTGGTTGAAGAACTTGCCAGCTAACTCCATTGGGTCATGGGCTGAGTTAAGGGCCTGGTTTATTCAAAATTTCAAGGACACGTGCAAGCAGCCCATGTCAATTGTGGACTTAGATGCCTGTGTCCAGGAGGAAGGAGAATCAACAACCCATTGGGTGCATCGGGTTTCAGAAATTTTGCATTCATCGGATCGCATCAACGTGATACAACAGTTTTAACGTTCGAAGGCAATTGCCGGTTTGCACCTCTGAACTTGAAGTTGGGACGGCTCAAACGTCACTGCAATGCCATGGGGACGCTTATGGTAGCTATGGTTAAGTATGCCGACTCTGATAGTACCAAGGACCCTGAGTCTGACGATACGGGAAAGGGAAAGAAGAGCGGCAGCACCAAGGGGCAGCAGCATAACCCGCCGGGTCATGGAAACAACGGTAAGCGTAAAGCGGATAACAACTTAGATTTTGTGGCTAACACCAACACGCAGGATAACAGCGTCATAAGGGTAAACCGCCCTCGCGGGGTGGAGGATCAGGTCCCAATCTTGAGCGCCTGTTAAACCAGCCTTGCCCGAAGCACGGGTCGCGAGAAAGGCCAACCACGCACCTCTGGAAGGATTGCTTTATTATGCGGGAGTTCAAAAATTCGGATCTTTTCCGATATGATCACGGACCGTCCGGCGGCTCTGGGCCCGGTTCACATGGGCCGGGTTATGGCGGAGGCAGTTCTGGCTCAGGATTTCAGGGTAATCAAAGCGGACATGGCAATCAAGGCAGTCAAGGCAATCAGGGTGGTTATAATCATCAGGGGAGTCAGCAGCAGCAGCAGTCGGGTTACCAGAGCAACCCGAAGCAGTTGAATAGTGGGCAATATCATGTCTTCACCACTAGCTTGTGCAAGCGCGATCAGAAGCTTCATAAAAGGGCAGTAAACTCCATTGAACCGGCGGTGCCTCGTTACTTGCGCTGGTCTGAACAGCCCATTGTGTGGAGTCGAGAGGATCATCGGCCCCGGGTTGATAATCCGGGTCATCTGGCATTGGTGGTGGCGCCTCAGGTTGGAGGGTATAAGTTTACCAAGGTGCTCATGGATGGAGGGAGTAGTATCAATATCCTTTACTATGAAACCTTTCGTCGCATGGGGTTGACAGATAAAAATCTTAAACCGTCAAACACTATTTTCCATGGTGTGGTGCCTGGTAAATCGGCGTATCCAGTAGGAAAGATAGCTCTGGAGGTTGCTTTTGGAGATGAGCATGATTCAAGATCAGAGACCTTGACCTTTGAAGTGGTAAAAATCAAGAGCCCTTATCATGCCCTGTTTGGACGGCCGGCTTATGCTAAGTTCATGGCAAGGCCCTGTTATGTTTATCTACAGCTCAAGATGCCTGGTCATAAGGGGACCATCACAGTACATGGGAGCCGTAAGATCGCTTTGGAATGTGAAGAAGGTGATGCGGCCTATGCTGAGTCAGTTTGTGCAACAGAGGAGTTGAAGTTCTACAAGGACAATGTTGATCCGGCGGATATGACTTCTTTGAAGAAGCCAACTACAGAGCATGATCCGGCCTTGAAGTTTAAATCAGCTAATGAGACTAAGCTGGTTGATTTTGTTCCTGGCGATTCATCCAAGCAGTTTAGTATCAGCGCTAACTTGGATCCGAAATAGGAAAGCGCGCTCATCGAGTTCATCCGTGAGAACCGGGACATCTTTGCATGGAAACCTTCTGACATGCCAGGTGTACCGAGGGAACTCGCTGAGCACACTCTTAATGTTGATCCCAAGTTTAAACCGGTCAAGCAGTTTCTCCGCCGCTTCAATGAAGGAAGACGCAAGGCCATTGGTGAGGAGGTAGCCAGGCTCTTGGCGGCTGGATTTATCATTGAGGTATTTCATCCTGAGTGGTTGGCTAATCCGGTGCTAGTACTTAAGAAGAACGGCACTTGGCGCATGTGTGTGGACTACACAGATTTGAACAAGGCTTGCCCGGCAGATCCTTTTACTCTCCCTCGTATTGATCAAATCATTGATGCTACGGCGGGTTGTGAGCGTTTGAGCTTTCTAGACGCTTACCCTGGTTATCATCAGATTAAAATGGCAGTTAAGGACCAGGAGAAGAAAGCTTTTATAACTCCCTTTGGAGCCTTCTGCTATGTATCTATGCCCTTTGGGCTGAAGAGTGCCCAGGTGACTTATCAGCGCTATGTGCAGAATTGTCTTCATAATCAGATCGGGCGTAATGTTCATGCTTATGTGGACGATATTGTGGTGAAGTCCAGGAAAGAGGAGACATTGATAGATGATTTGAAGGAGACTTTTGATAACCTCTAGGTTTATAAGATGATGCTTAATCCGGCCAAGTGTGTCTTTGGTGTACCGGCGAGCAAGCTCTTGGGTTTTTCTGGTGTCTAACATGGGCATTGAAGCTAATCCGGAGAAAATCAAGGCTATTACTTCCTTGGCTAAACCGAAGTGTATCAATGATGTTCAACGCTTGGCAGGCCGGATTGCAGCCTTAAGCCGGTTTATCAGTCGCCTTGGGGAGAAGGCCATCCCTTTGTATCAGATGCTGAAGAAGACGGATGACTTCGTCTGGAGTGATGCCGGCAATGAAGCATTTGAGGATCTAAAGCGGCAGCTAGCTGAACCGCCTGTCCTTGCTGCTCCTGTTGATAAAGAGCCCTTGTTGTTATATGTGGTTGCTAATGCCCGGGCTATTAGTGTGGCTATTGTGGTGGAGCGCAAGGAGGCTGGAAAGGAGTATCCGGTTCAACGGCCGGTTTATTATATCAGTGAGGTGCTTATTGAGTCCAAGCAGAGGTACCCACATTGGCAGAAGCTGGTGTATGGAGTTTTCATGGCGAGCCGGAAGCTTAAGCAATATTTTCAGGGTCATCCCATCACTGTGGTCAGTTCTGCTCCTTTGGGGGATATAATCCACAACAGGGAAGCAACTGGCCGGGTTGCCAAATGGGCCATTGAGCTTGGGCCTCATGGGTTAAAATATATGCGTCGGACGGCAATCAAGTCTCAAGCGCTGGTGGATTTCATCAATGACTGGACAGAGTTACAGGCGCCAGAAGAGAAGCCGGATCATACTTATTGGACTATTCATTTTGATGGGTCCAGGCAATTGGAGGGCTCGGGGGCTGGAGTCGTATTAACTTCCCCACGAGGTGATAAGTTTTGTTATGTTCTCCGATTAATGTTCCCTTGCACTAACAATGTAGCTGAATATGAGGCTTTACTCCATGGTCTTTGAATGGCTAAGGAGATGAATTTAAGCCGGGTAAAGTGCTTCGGTGACTCGGACCTGGTGGCTCAACAAGTGTCTGGTACTTGGGATTCCAAGGACCCGCTCATGGCAGCATATCGTCGAGAGGTGAATATTGTTGCAGGTCACTTCAAAGGTTATCAGGTTGATCATGTGGACCGGCGGAAGAACGAAGCAGCGGACGCTTTAAGCCGTTTGGGTTCCTAACGTAAACCGGTTCCACCCAACGTCTTTCTGGATGTGCTACATAATCCGTCGGTCAAGCTCCCCACAGAGGAGGATCTGGCTGTTCCTGATCCGGAGGCTCAGTTGGTGGCGGCTCTTCATATCATCCCGGATTGGACGATCCCATATTTGGCGTATATGAACCGGGGTGAGTTACCGGAGGATGAAACTTTGGCCAGGCAGATAATCCGGCGGTCCAAGTCAATGACTATTGTCAATGGAGAATTGCATCATTGCAGTGTGACAGGGGCGTTTCAGCGTTGCGTGTCTCCTGAAGAAGGCCGTGAGATTTTGCATGAGATCCATGAAGGAGATTGTGGTCACCACGCCGGTTCAAAGTCTCTGGTAGCCAAGGCCTTTCGTCATGGCTTTTATTGGCTGACGGCTCATGCTGATGCTGAAGACTTGGTCAAAAAGTGTGATGGCTATTAGAAATTTTCATGCCGAGCTCATGTTCCGGCTCAAGAACTAAGGATGATTCCAATCACTTGGCCGTTCGCAACTTGGGGGCTGGATATGGTTGGGCCCTTTAAGAGATCCAAGGATAAGAAGACCCACCTTCTGGTGGCGGTTGATAAGTTCACTAAGTGGGTGGAGGCAGAGCCAGTTAGTAAGTGTGATGCAGCTACGGCGGTTCAATTCATCAAGAAGGTGATTTTTTGGTTTGGTTTTCCACACAACATTATAACTCATAATGGCACTAATCTGTCCAAGGGTGCTATGAAAGAATTTTGTCAGCATGAGCACATCCGGCTTGACGTATCATCAGTGGCTCACCCCCAGTCCAATGGTCAAGCGGAGAGAGCCAATCAAGAGATCCTGAGAGGCATCAAGCCCCGGCTCATGGTTCCTTTACAACGGACGTCGGGTTGTTGGGTGGAGGAGTTACCTTCTGTATTATGGAGCATCAATACCACGCCCAACAGAACTACGGGTTACACGCCTTTTTTCATGGTTTACGGAGCGGAGGCGGTTCTCCCTAGTGACATCCATCATGACTCGCCTCGTGTGGCGGCTTATGTTGAAGTTGACAATGAGAAGGCACGACATGAAACACTTGACTTGTTAGATGAGGAGCGTGACATGGCAGCAGCTCGTTCAGCGATTTACCAGCAAGATCTGCGTCGCTATCACAGCCGCCGGGTTAGAACCAGAACTTTTCAAGAAGGCGATCTGGTGCTCCGACTCATCCAGGATCAGACTGATATGCACAAGTTATCCCCGCCTTGGGAAGGGCCCTTTGTGGTCAGCAAGAATCTGCATAACGGGTCATACTACCTTATCGATGTTCGAGAGCACAAAGACTCACGTAAATCGGAGGAGGAGACCCACCGGCCGTGGAATATCGCTCATCTTCGGCCTTACTATACTTGAGCCACAGGCTCTTCTTATGTACATAGTTATGACAATGTATATATTATGATCAATATAATAAACCGGAGCCTCAGCTAAAGCGGGGTCTCTGTTGTTTTTCTTACATCATGTGCGGTTACATGGGGGCTTCTGTTTATAAAGCGGAGTCCTGTTTGCCCATTGATCCGGCTTATAAAGCCATATATGAAGAATCACTTGGGGGCTTGGTCGTATTCGAACCATAGCTACACCTCTTGATCGGCGTAAGGCCACCAGGGAAATCACTTGGGGGCTTGGTCGTATTCGAACCATAGCTACACCTCTTGATCGGCTTAAGGCCAAAAGGAAATCACTTAGGGGCCAAAGAGAGTGTTGCAAAAGCACAACTCAAACATAGGCACCCACTGAGCACAGCTCAAAATATTGCTTGGGGGCTCTTTGCTTCTCAAAGAACAAAGAGTCTACACCCTTGTAATAGGCTATCAAGCCAGGCTTGGAAGCCAGGTGTATTCACCTAAAACCCCGGGTTATCCTGCCTCTTTAAGTAAGCCACTCCGTCCAGGTAATCCTGGTATGACCCGCCGAACGTTTGACAAGTCAATCTCATAGACCCTGAACTTGTCAAAGTTAAAACGATGATTGGTTAATGTGAGGTCCATCTTAAAAGGCTTTGTAAAATGGTTTGACTCAGTGGCCTGGCAGCCCATGAAAAGCCTCGATTTGGGCCTGGCAGCCCATGAAAAGCCTCGCATGCTCTTTTTATGCTTTATTTGCCAAGTTTTTCTCCTTTGATGAGGTTTATAATGTTTTATGATAAACCGGCGTCTATTGACCCGGCTTGGCTTTCAACTACAAGTTGTCAGTACATGATCAGTTATAATCCGGCGTTTATTAACCCGGTCTTTTCGACTACAAGTCGCCAGTGTTATATATGGATAATCTGGTGTTTATTATAACCCGGTACAGTTTTATCATAAACCGGCACAATATGAAGGAGTTATTAGTACTCCAGATTGGGGTTATCACCCTTACTACAATAAAGTTGGTCAACCAACGATGTGATTCGATGTCACAGGTATCATCTATTTCATATTTGATTATTTTCAAATACAACCTTGGTTATAAACCCTGGCTATATATTTGGGCATCATGACCCGTCCGGCGGTAAACCGCCAGGACACTTTCAACTTCTTCTATGCAGGAACAGCTTGAATAAAAACCGCTACGGATTATGAACATAATATATCCTAAGCATGGAGGATTAACAGTGTTAGGAAAAATAAACATGCGCGATGGCATGACAAGCCAAGTGTTTGAACTAGCCTATTACAAGGTGCTTTAATGCCCAAAAAGAATAATTGTTTTCAGCAAGTGTTGCAGTACGCAGAAGGATAAACCGGCCTCCGGATCATGACTCGTCACCAGGCTGACTTGACGGCTGTGGATCATCTTGCGCCGGTTCATCCTCCTCCTCTCTACCCAGTGGCTGGAAGTCAATGGTTGCCCAATCGATCCCAGTTAGGGCTTGGAATACAGCTTCATCGCTTATAAGTGTGGACGGTTCAACGTCAGGGGCATAGGTATGCTTACGGATTGGCGGGATAAGATTTTGAGCATCAGGAGTCGATGCAGCAACCCGTTTGTTGTTGACGTCATAAATCGCATGATAGTGTGAAAGATTAGTTTCTGCAGCCAATTGGCAAGCCAGTGGATGCATTTCCCTGGTTATGGCTCGGAGGTCATCATTGTCAAAATCTGATCCGTTTTCCCTTAAGCTTGGATACCCTTTACCCACATCCACCGGATCAAGATCAGGCACCCATGCTTTAGCCCGGGTTAGCGCGGTCAGAGCACCTGCCCTTGCAGCCGATCTTTTTAACTCTTCAAACCGGGCAGGCAGGATTGACAACCTTTCTAAGGTTTCCTTGATTAAGGTTGGGGGCGGCTTGTTATGAGAAGCAGTGCAGATGATCCGTTGCGCGCCGGTATATAATTGCTCTATCAGAGTGTAGGCAGCTTTCAATTTCTTCTGCATGTCAGAACCCAGATGGGTAATGCGAGTTCCTGCATCATTACGAGCATCAGTAAACCGGCAACTGATGGGATAATATATGTTGGAAACTTAAAGTGAGGATATTTACCAAACACAGCAGTGGTCATGGCATTTATCTGCCGCTTTAAACCAGTCAGCTCTTCTGCCACCGGTTTAAGGGCCGCTTCTGCATCCTCAGCTCTCTTTTGCAAAGAGGCTTTCTCTATGTCCCAATCCGCCCGCTCCTTCTTGAAATTTTCCTTCAGCCTCTCCATGGCTGTTAAGGCACTGGTCAGCTCATCTTTGGCTTTGGAGGATTCTGCTTGCTGGGACTTGATGTTTTCTTGAAGATCAGCGGTTTGGGCTTCCTTTTTGCTCAGCTCAGCCTATAAGAGACAGATATATCATGAGTTGGCAGTACATATTTGAAGTACCAAGCACATAACAAGTTATACACTTGATACTTGGGGGCTAATGCCTATTTGCTTGTTATCAAAAAAAATTACAAGTCCCAAGCACAATACAAGTATTATTCTTGGCACTTGGGGGCTAATGTATATTTGCTCAAAGTAACATTATGGGTATTCTACTAAAGTCCCGGTTCAGCTTGCAAAGATAAACCGGCCCTTGGGGACTACACAGGTGAAAGTGACAAGGCTATTATTCTACAGTCCCGGTTCATCTTATAATAAGTTAAACCGGCCCTTGGGGGCTACGCATGCAAAGTTGAGATATTACAAAGTCCCGGTTTAGATTGACATCATAAACCGGCCCTTGGGGGCTACTGGAGTTGATATTTGGACACAAGAGAAAAAAAGTTATGCAGAAGTTAAGCAGTAGTTACCTCATATCGTTCTTTCATCAGATTTACTAAACCGGCTTCGTAGTTGTGGCTTGTGTACAGACGATTTAAAAAGCCAGAATGAATGTCTTTGGCGTTGAGGTGGGCATAGCTTGATAAATCTGCGTTCCACTTGCCTTTGCCCATAGCAGAAAGCTCTTTTGGCACTATGCTTTGATAAAGCAACATGATTGCCAGGAGTGGTGTGGCCAAAGCCAGTAATCATAATGTCATCCTCTTTATCGTCAGCAGCCTTCACTGGAGTTGACGGTTTATCAGCAGCCTTAGCTGGACTGGACGGTTTATCATCAGTTCGGACCGGGCTCGTCGGTTTATCAGCATGGCCCGTTGTATCAACTTCTACTTGTTCAACAAAAAAGTCATGATCTTGAGGTGGCGGATCATTAAGCATGGCGTCAGCATTTGTTTCTTCTGGTTCTGGAGTTCTCTCCGGTTCAATAACCACATTGTCATCAGCCATTTTATTTAACCGAGCCTTCTTGCTGGGTCTAGGCTTGGCACTGAGAAGAATAAACATAAAGGTCAATACATCGGGTGAAAATAAGGTATTAAGGGTAAATTTAAAGCATAACTCACCCAGGAACTGTCTTGAGGGGTGGAAGTTGTGTGGCCGTTGACTCGCCAGAGGATGAGTGAGGTGTTCCCTGATAATTCGAATCAGACGGATTAAGAGGCTGTCGGAAACAACCCGCCTTGGGGTAAGAAGTATCAGGAATATAAGAGACCTCTGATCGACGTTTCCGGACTGGAGTGTTCGGTAAACCGGCGGAGGTAACTACCTGGCCACAGTGCCGGGTTGTGCGGCGAGCTTCGTGTTGCTGCTTCTTCAAAAGAAAGTTTGGGTCCAAGTGAGCTGGGGGTGAGAAAATTTTACTTTCCGGTTTGCTTGACGGATTTTCTGTGTTGGCAGAGGATCTGAACCGGAGGAAAGAATAATTACCTCTGCATCCTCAGCTTGGCTGCCTTCAGTGTCATCCTGATAATAGTCATTGTCAATGAGGTGTATGAAAAAAGAACCAAGAGAATCAAGTTCTACCTCTGATTCCGGATTATCCAGATCATCATCAGCATTTGGTTCAGAGGACTCAGTGGTTTTCTTCTTGGCAGGTTTTTAGTAACCTTGGTCTTGGGGTGAGGTGTCTTGGCCGGTTTATCCTGTGGCTTCTTCTTCCAGAACGGATCATCGCCCTATCAAAGATGGACAAAATTTTGAGAGAATATTTAAAAGGATTAAGCTAAAACAAAAAGTTATATGATTCTTACAGCTGTCAGTTTATTGGAAGCGCAGAAAGGACTTAGCCCTGTCTTGCTGCAAACAGCCTCCGGTTCATTCAATATCTTCTTGACAGACTCAGTAACTTTAACCTCTGTTAGCTGAATATTAATATGGCGTTGAGGATCTTTCAAGTCCCCTGTGTACTCACACATTAAACCGGGGCGCCGGCTTAAAGGTAGAATGCTCCAGGATATCCAGCAGCGAACAAAGTCCACGCCTGTTAAACCGTTCGCCATGAAGGCTCTGAGTTTTGAGAGTTGCGGTGCGTAGTTGGACCGTTCCTTTGCAGTCAGCCTCTGAGGAAATGGATGTGTGTTGCTAAGCCGGTAAGGACGGTAACCCGGCAGAGGATTCTCATCAGTTGGAGACATATCTCGGCAATAAAACCAAGTCTGATTCCAGTCCTTGGGGTGACTATGAAGCTTGGCGTGAGGGAAGCTGACATCTTTCCTCTTCTGAATAGCCATTCCACCAAGTTCAGTATTGGGTCCGTCTGTAAACTCTGTACGGCGGTTCAAATAGAAGAAATCCCTAAACATTTCAACTGTAGGCTCCTCTTGAAGATAAGCCTCGCAAAATACTTGGAAATTGCAAATATTGGACACAGAGTTTGGTCCAATGTCCTGAGGATGGAGTTGGAAGCTAGCAAGTACATCTCGGAAATTTTTTGACCCAGGTGGTCAACGAACACGACTACTTCTCCATCCTTGGGATCAGGAGGATTTTCTGGACCAGGGGCCCTCCAGTGGATGACTTCCTTCTTTGCTAAAGCGCCGGTTGCGACACATCCATCTAGTTGCTCTTCAGTAAGCCGGGAAGGGACCCAGTTACAAGCATAAAATTGTTTGGCCATGTCAATGAAAAGCTGGAAAAAGATCAATGCCGGTTTAAGGTTTATGACGGACAAGCATAAAGCGACGCAAGATCAGAAGGAGAAGACAGAGGCATATACACATTGTTAAACCGGAGTCTGATATTGGAGGGGTTACAAAGATAAATGAATTGGCGGTTTAAGAGGGGACTAATGGTACCTGCCGGATTATCATTTTCTAAAAAGTTAAACCGCCTACATTGGTATGGAAGGTACAGATCTCAAATATCTAAGTAAGGGAAAAAACAAGTTTCACAGATTGATACGGTAATTTCAGATCTGCAGCGTATCAATAAATCAAAATATATTCAGACTTAAAATATAGGTGTTTAAGTAGTTCATCAGGTCCAGATGAGTTTTTCTATGCGAAGAAGATGTTCTAAGGATGAAAAAGGGGATTACAACTACGACTGCGCAAGAAAATGTCGAATCTGAGATCGCCGCTTGCACTATAGAGATGAACAGAGAAGAACAGCTTCGAGCTTTGGTGAACACCGAAACCCTATTGGCGGATCTAGAACAAGGAAAAGAGAGACTTACTGTTGCTGACGGAACAGCGAAGGCGCGCCGCGTTTCTCTGGTACGTTCAGGTTGATGCAGCGGCCGGAGATGGGGTCGAGGGCGGAGCTTGACGACGGCGGCCGCGCGTGAGGGTCAGGTCGGCGCAAGGAGGAAGAATAAGTGAGGGGACACGGGGGGGATGAAAAGGACCCCCCGGTCTTATTTATAAGGCGAAGGGATAAGTGACAGGCGCGAAAATCGAGGGGCTCAAAAGTTGGATATGTAACAGAGCTGTCGCCTCGATTGTCGGAGGCTCATCAATGAAGGTGAGATATATACAATTTTTAATAACAGGTGACGTCATGGCGGTTTATTACAATCTTGGAAGATGACGTCATGGCGGATTACAAGGTTATGTGAAGGCGCTAAAGGGGGAATTTTCCTAAGTGTTGAAGATTGACATGAACAGGTTCAAATTAATCTGGGGCCTAATGTTGGGGATATTACTACTGAGTATAAACCGGCCAGGAGAGGCCGGGTTATCCCCATAATGGGTTATTCATATTTGAAGCCCATGAAGACAAGGAGTGTGGCGCTTTACGGGGCAGATCTAACACGGAGGCCCAGGGCCCAAAGGCGGATTAAGGCTTGTAGACAAAAACTGCCATATGATATGTAACTTGTATTGTAAGATAAGAAAAGGTAGAAACCGAGCCGGACACGTTGATGAGTCGGCCTCGGGATTCTGTAAACCGCCGGGCGTCAACCTGTGTATATAAAGGGACGACCCGGCGGCGGTTTAGGGACAAGAAACAACAACTCGAGAGCCAGGCATAGCGGATTCGCTCCCTGGTCATCGAAACCCTAGCAATTCCACATCAACTGGATTAGGCCTTTACCTTCACCGCAAGGGGCCGAACCAGTATAAACTCCCTGTGTCCTTTGTCCGCTTTAACCCCTTTAAGCTAACCCATCGCGATGGCTCCACGACTAAGTCCTTTCACTAGGACATCTATCGTGACAAAACCACGACAGATATGATCATCATCGAACACTCCCTATACTTTAGGGATTAGTGTTGAACCTAAATAAATGTTATTTGGTGTTTGTGTTGAGCATAAATATGATTTGATCATGTTTATTGCAATACGGTTATTCATTTAAACTCAAAGAATAATTGTTGTTCTGTTTACATGAATAAAACCTTCGATGATCATACACCCAATGAAAATAGTTTGTTGGATCTCGATCTAGTGATACACATATTCATAGTATTGAAGCCAAAAGATGCAAAGTTAATAATGATAGTGCAACTTATTTGTGGCACTGCCGTTTAGGTCATATTGGTTTAAAGCGCATGAAGAAACTCCATGCTGATGGGCTTTTGGAATCACTTGATTATGAATCATTTGATGCTTGCGAACCATGCCTCATGGGCAAGATGACTAAAACTCCGTTCTCCGAAACAATGGAGCGAGCTACTGAATTATTGGAAATAATACATACCGATGTATGCGGCCCGATGAGTGTTAAAACTCGCGGCGGGTATCGTTATTTTCTGACCTTCACAGATGATTTGAGCAGATATGGGTATATCTACTTAATGAAACACAAGTATGAAACAGTTGACAAGTTCAAAGATTTTCAGAGTGAAGTGGAGAATCATCGTAACAAGAAAATAAAGTTTCTACGATCTGGTCGCAGAGGCAAATATTTGAGTTACGAGTTTGGCCTTCATTTAAAACAATGTGGAATAGTTTCACAACTCACGCCACCCGGAACACCACAGCGTAATGGTGTGTCCGAACGTCATAACCATACTTTATTGGATATAGTGCAATCTATGATATCTCTTACCGATTTACCACTATCATTTCTGGGGTTACGCATTCGAGACAGCTACGTTCATGTTAAATAGGGCACCATCTAAATCCGTTGAGATGACACCGTATGAACTATGGTTTGGCAAGAAACCTAAGCTGTCGTTTCTTAAAGTTTGGGGTTGCGATGCTTATGTGAAAAAGTTTCAACCTGATAAGCTCGAACCCAAATCGGAGAAATGCGTCTTCATAGGATACCCAAAGGAAACTGTTGGGTACACCTTCTATCACAGATCCGCAGGCAAGATATTCGTTGCTAAGAATGGATCCTTTCTAGAGAAGGAGTTTCTCTCTAAAGAAGTGAGTGAGAGGAAAGTAGAACTTGACGAGGTAACTGTACCTTCTCCCGAATTGGAAAGTAGTTCATCACAGAAAATAGTTCCAGTGATGCCTACACCAATTAGTGAGGAAGTTAATGATGATGATCATGAAACTTCAGATCAAGTTACTACCAAACCTCGTAGGTCAACCATAGTACGTTTCGCACCTGAGTGGTACGGTAATCCGGTTCTGGAAGTCATGTTACTAGACCATGACGAACCTACGAACTATGAGGAAGTGATGATGAGCCCAGATTCCACGAAATGGCTTGAGGCCATGAAATCTGAGATTGGATCCATATATGAGAACAAAGTATGGACTTTGGTTGACTTACCCGGTGATCGGCAAGTCATTGAGAATAAATGGATTTTCAAGAGGAAGACGGACGCCGATAGTAGTGTTACTATCTACAAAGCTAGACTTGTCGAAAAAGGTTTTTGACAAAGTTCAAGGTGTTGACTATGATGAGATTTTCTCACTCGTAGCGATGCTTAAAGTCTGTCCGAATCATGTTAGCAATTGCCACATTTTATGAAGTCTGGCAAATAGATGTCAAAACTATCTTCCTTAATGGATTTATTAAAGAAGAGTTTTATATGATGCAACCAAAAGGTTTTGTCGATCCTAAAAGTGCTAACAAAGTGTGCAAGCTCCAGTGATCCATTTATGGACTGGTGCAAGCCTCTCAGAGTTGGAATACACGCTTTGATAGTGTGATCAAAGCATATGGTTTTATACAGACTTACGATGAAGCCTGTATTTACAAGAAAGTGAGTGGGAGCACTACAGCCTTTCTGATAAGTATATGTGAGTGACACATTGTTGATCGAAAATGATGTAGAATTTTCTGGAAAGCATAAAGGAGTGTTTGAAAGAAGTTTTTCAAAGAAAGACCTCGATGAAGCTGCTTACATATTGAGCATCAAGATTTATAGAGATAGATCAAGATGTTTGATAAGTTTTTTCAATGAGTACATACCTTGACAAATTTTTGAAGTAGTTCAAAATGGAATAGTCAAAGAAGGAGTTCTTGCCTGTATTGCAAGGTGTGAAATTGAGTAAGACTCAAAGCCCGACCACGGCAGAAGATAGAAAGAGAATGAAAGTCATTCCCTATGCCTCAGCCATAGGTTCTATAAAGTATGCCATGATGTGTACCAGATCTACTGTATACCCTACACTGAGTTTGACAAGGGAGTATAATAGTGATCTAGGAGTAGATCACTGGACAGCGGTCAAATTTATCCTTAGTGGAATAAGGATATGTTTCTCGATTATGGAGGTGACAAAAGGTTCGTCATAAAGGGTTACGTCGATGCAAGTTTTGACACTGATCCAGATGACTCTAAGTCTCAATCTGGATACATATTGAAAGTGGGAGAAATTAGATAGAGTAGCTCCGTGCAGAGCATTGTTGACATAGAAATTTGCAAAATACACACGGATCTGAATATGGCAGACCCGTTGACTAAACTTCTCTCACAAGCAAAACATGATCACACCTTAGTACTCTTTGGGTGTTAATCACATGGCGATGTGAACTAAGATTACTGACTTTAGTAAACCCTTTGAGTGTTGGTCACATGGCGATGTGAACTATGGGTGTTAATCACATGGTGATATGAACTTTTGGTGTTAAGTCACATGGTGATCTGAACTAGATTATTGACTCTAGTGCAAGTGGGAGACTGAAGGAAATATGCCCTAGAGGCGATAATAAAGTTATTATTTATTTCCTTATTTCATGATAAATGTTTATTATTCACGCTAGAATTGTATTAACCGGAAACTTAGTACATGTGTGAATACATAGACAAACAGAGTGTCACTAGTATGCCTCTACTTGACTAGCTCGTTAAATCAAAGATGGTTAAGTTTCCTAGCCATAGACATGAGTTGTCATTTGATTAACGGGATCACCTCATTTGAGAATGATGTGATTGACTTGACCCATTCCGTTAGCTTAGCACTTGATCGTTTAGTATGTTGCTATTGCTTTCTTCATGACTTATACATGTTCCTATGACTATGAGATTATGCAACTCCCAGATACTAGAGGAACACTTTGTGTGCTATCAAACGTCACAACGTAACTGGGTGATTATAAAGATGCTCTACAGGTGTCTCCGATGGTGTTTGTTGAGTTGGCATAGATCGAGATTAGGATTTGTCACTCCGTGTATCAGAGAGGTATCTCTGGGCCCTCTCGCTAATGCACATCACTATAAGCCTTGCAAGCAATGTGACTAATGAGTTAGTAGCGGGATGATGGATTACGGAACGAGTAAAGAGACTTGCCGGTAACGAGATTGAACTAGGTATTGAGATACCGACGATCGAATCTCGGGCAAGTAACATACCGATGACAAAGGGAACAACGTATGTTGTTATGCGGTTTGACCGATAAAGATCTTCGTAGAATATGTAGGAACCAATATGAGCATCCAGGTTCCGCTATTGGTTATTGACCGGAGATGAGTCTCGGTCATGTCTACATAGTTCTCGAACCCATAGGGTCCGCACGCTTAACGTTCTGTGACAATTTGTATTATGAGTTATGTGATTTGATGACCGAAGTTTGTTCGAAGTCCCAGATGAGATCGGGGACATGACGAGGAGTCTCTAAATGGTCAAGACGTAAAGATCGATATATTGGAAGGCTATATTCGGACATCGGAAAGGATCCGAGTGATTCGGGTATTTTTCAGAGTACCGGAGAGTTACGGGAATTCGTATTGGGCCTTAATGGGCCATACGGGAAAGGAGAGAAAGGCCTCAAGGGTGGCAGCGCCCCTTCCCCATGGACTGGTCCGAATTGTACTAGGGAAAGGGGGCGCCCCCTTCCTTCCTTCTCCTTCTCCCTTCCCTTTTTCCTATTCCATGTGGGAGGTGGAATCCTACTAGGACTAGGGAGTCCTAGTAGGAGTCCACACTTTGGGCGCGCCCTATGAGGGTCGGCCTCCTCCTCCCTCCATCCTTTATATACGTGGCCAGGGGGCACCCCATAGACACACAAGTTGATCATTGATCTCTTAGCCGTGTGCGGTGCCCCCCTCCAGCATAATCCACCTCGGTCATATTGTTGCAGCGCTTAGGCGAAGCCCTGTGCCGGTAGCTTCATCATCACCGTCATCACGCCGTCGTGCTGACGAAGCTCTCCCTCGACACTCTGCTGGATCGTGAGTTCATGGGACGTCATCGAGCCGAACGTGTGCAGATCACGGAGGTGCCGTACTTTCGGTACTAGGATCGGTCGATCGTGAAGACGTACGACTACATCAACCGCGTTGTCATAACACTTCCGCTTATGGTCTACGAGGGTACGTGGACAATACTCTCCCCTCTCGTTGCTATGCATCACCATGATCTTGCGTGTGCGTAGGAATTTTTTTGAAATTACTACATTACCCGACAGCTACTAGGTAAGAACCGCCCAGGAGGGGTCGGGTCATACCGCTGGCGGCTTATCAAAGAAGATGGCGGATCATGTGAGCCCGTTGACGGCCCAAGACCCCGAGGTGGTTCAAGGCCCAGGTGATGAACCACCATGTATGTATGACTTGTACTGTAAGGCATGTATAATTAGCCACCGAGCTAGACACGTTGTGTATGAGTCGGCCGGGACTCTGTGAACCGCCGAGCGTCAACCTGTGTATATAAAGGGACGACCCGGCAGCGGTTTAGGGCAAGAAAACAAGAGATCGAGAATTAGGTCAAGCGTATTCGCTCCCTAGTAATCGAAATCTAAGCAATACCACCTCAAACTGGATTAGGCCTTTACCTTCACCGCAAGGGGCCCAACCAATATAAACTCCCTGTGTCCTTTGTCCCGTTTAACCCCTTTAAGCTGACCTAGTTGCGATGGCTCCACGATTAAGTCCTTCCGCTAGGACATCTGCCGTGACAATTCCACGACAGTTGGCGCCCACCGTGGGGCCCGCCCATGGTGGTTTTGAGTTCTTACAGGGCAACTTTGAAGGGATTAAGGGATACGTTGTGGGCCGGATGACCAAGAGTCGTCGCGGCAAGATCTACGCATCGACGATGCAGGCTGGGGCTCCGTGGCCGGCTCAATCGAGTACGGGTACCGGGTCCCCTTCGGCGGAATCCACGTCTTCATCGGCAAGAAATGTGAACCGGGCCCTGAGGCGGACATCTGCACCGACATCATCGAGACGGCTCAGTGTGCACGACCCGCCCGAGTTCAGCCTACCGTGAAGCGTCCCTTTGTTGGTTTCATCCATGGGGCGGAAATTGAAGAAGAATCTGTGTCTGGCGGTGAGATGGCCATCTATTCTGATGGTGAGTTGTCCATAGGCAAGACTAATTTGTTGTATCAACTACAAGACGGCCGGCTTGGGGGCTATCCGATGGTGACAGCGCTCTGGACCCCTATGAGCCGCCGAGCAGTGTTGCAGTCTTCATGGCCGGCACACAGCCGGTGCTTGGTTCAACAACCGCCGCGGCTATGACCTCAAGTTCAATGGCTGCAGCGGCGGCTGGTGCTAGCAGATCTGCGCGCCCGCCGGCTCTAGTTCTCACAGAGTTATTAGAAGCTCTGGCGACTCTGATGGGGGTGGAGGTAACCCCGAACAACCAGGAACACCACAAGGTGGATCTGGCGAAGTTGCGAGATGAGATAGCTCAAGCCAAGGAAGAGCTGGCGGCTGAGAACGCCAGGATGGCTGCGGAGCGGCTGTTTTGGATGCCCAGGCATAGCGGATACAAGCAGATTCCTTCTGGCTCACGTTAGATCAGAACGCTTCAAATGAAGTCATGAGGAAGAGGCACCGGAGTCATCTGCCCCCAGTTTATGAGCCGAGCAACCTCTTCAACACGCCTAGACCAGGAACCAGTGACCCACCGGTGGTGAACTGGGTGGTCGAAGCACCAGGGACTGGAGCACCGGTTCAGCCACGGGCCACGGACCCGCCACGTTTGAATAATACACCGCCTCACCATGTTCCGACACCTCCGGGTAATTATTCTAACCCGTTGTATAATATGATCGCAGCGGCAACGCGACTGGCGCCTCTACCGGTTGAAGGCGAGTCTTCGACGGTGATGGAGACATGGAGGGCCAGAGAGCTTCTTCAAACAGCTGTGGCTCAGCAAGCGGCTTATTCTTACAGTCACGATCGAGTTCACTCAACCCCTCGTCCAAGCCGGAGTTACAGCAGGCACACTGACACACCAGCGGTTTCAAGCAGTGAACAACGCCGTAACCAGCCTCGTGGACATGTGTAACATCCCAAATTTTCAATTTGGTATGTTATACATAGATCATCATTGCATATCATGTTTTCTTGCATTTTGACAAATCCTCGATAAATCCTAAGCAACTCAAGGACCCTCGGAGAGAGTTGGGGATTTTTCTCGAATTTTCATATTTGATTTTTATCAAATAATAAGACGAGGACTTTGGTTTTAATTATTTTCTCTCCGGAAAAATATTTCATTTTAAAATAAACGAGAGGAGAAAATATGACTTCTCCAGAACAATTGAAATACTGGAGGAAAAATGTTAAAATCATTATTTGGAATTTATTTGGATTTTATTTGCAAATTTTATTGCATTAAAAATATTGCATGTTTTCAGAATATTTATTTTTATTTAAAAACAATGTTCACCCTATTCTAGATTTTCTAACTAGACGGGGAAAATTTATTTTATATTTTTCTGATTTTTATTTATTTTTCTACGAATTATTTTCCGCGGAACTTATTTTAAAAAAATATAAAAAAATTGCGCGACGCCCGCTGGGCCGAAGCCCAGCCGAGCGCCGGCCCGCCCGCGCCTCTCTCCTCATCCCGCACGGCGCCCGCCGCCGGAGTCCGCCATGGCCACGAGCTAGCCTCCCGCTCGGCCACCCCCTTCCCCAAGCCACCCCGGACCCCCCCTCCTTAAATACCCCCCCTCTCTCTTTCCTCTCAAGTCGCCGCCGCCGCCGCACTCATCGCCGCCGCCGCCCGCACTTGCCGTCGCCGCCGCCGCCGCACGGGAAGCCGCCGGAGCCGCCGCCCCTCGCCCCCCCCCCCCCCGGAGCCCTCGCCGGAGCCGCCCGACGAGGTACTGCCGCCGCCCGTTCGTCGTTGCCGGTTTTCGTTTTAAAAAAAACCCTTCGTTTAAAAAAAAACCTAGATCGGTTTTTTTTCGGTTTTATTATTTTACGAGCGTTCACCGAACCGTTCGTTTTAACGAACATGTTCGTCGGTTTTTCTCTGTTAACGAACATCCGTTATTTAACCGTTCGTCCATTTTTCTTTTTCGTCAAATTTTTCTCGTTATTTTCTCAGTTTCGATTTCTGATCGAATCTTCAATTCTGTTTAACTTCTCGCTCGTTTATCGGAATCAGGCGATTCAAGCGCCTAGAGTTTCGTCTCGAAATCCTCTTTCCGTTTAACCTACTCAAACAAGTTTTTGCAACAGTAAAATTTGACCTAGATCCAGATTAGCAAACGAAGTTTCTTTCTTTCGTCGTTTGACTTTCGTTGCTTCTTTCGAGTTGATTCTTTTTGCAAACCGGAGTTCTTAAGTTGAACTTTCTGGTTGGATCTTTCTTTCGAGTTTTACCTGTGCATTAGATGAGTACTGATTGTATGCTTGTTTGTTTGCGATAGAGTACCCGGAGTGTGCCGCTTGTTACTTCGACTCGTTAGGTTTTGTGGATCATCAGCAAGGCAAGTAACACTTTGATCATATCCTGTTCATACCCAGTTTTACTGCATTAGATCTGTTTTCCTCAAACACTTGCATGATTAGGATCTAATTAAATTGTGGGTATTGGGAAGTAGTTGAGGTAGTACCTATTACCTGTTTTTCTTATCAAACCCTTGGGAGTTACTTCTACGTTGCTTTTATTATTGCCATGCTATGCTCGTAGACGTGGATTGGGTTTGAGTGATATTCATGACAGATGTGAGATGTTATTAATGGTTCAACTTAAGGTGGCAACTAAAACTCACATCTGGGTGGATTGAGGCACCTGGAGAACCCAGTGTTGTCTGTTTGTATAAGGTCCGCCACCCAGGCTCAAAGGGATCATAAGATTATTCATGCTAGAAACTTCCGTGTGCAGCCACAAGCTATTATGGGCTCTAGCATAGTTGAGTAGGTTACAAGATCTCTTGAAGAGGTGGACTAGCAGATGTAGGGGAAAGTAGGTGTACTGGTCCATCCAGAGTAAAGAGTGATTGTTTCTGAAAGACTGTGTCTCGGTCATCCGTTTCTCAAACATCATGCAGTGCGAGAATCAAGCGGAGGCGATCGAGTCTTGTGGGGAAAAGTGCGCAAACCTCTGCAGAGTGTACAAACTAATCATGGTTAGCCGTGTCCCCGGTTATGGACAACTTGAGTATCTAGTACCTGGATTATCATTTGAATCTCATCACCATGTTACTTATAATTAATTTTGTTGGGTTAATGATGACACTTAATTGGGATTGAGTTGGAGGTACCTTCTCAATGTTTCACAACCACCATGATAGTTAATTAAAATTTATTCCTTTGAAGTAGGATAAAATTGGCTTTTCGCAAAACTGTAACCATAGAGCTTTCCACCAGCCATATATGCATATAGTATAGCATTATTATTGTTCATTGCTCTCTATGTGTTACTTTGCCAGCATATTCTATGTGCTGACCCGTTTTCGGGCTGCAACGTTTCATGTTGCAGACTTTTCAGACGACGAGTAAGGTGCCTTAGGTCGTGGTCTTATACTCAGTGATGCCGCTGGAGTTGATGGACTCACTTATCTTCCAAGTCTTCCGCTGTTATCGTTATTAGATGGCCTTAAGCCATGTTTATCATACTTAATCTCTTCGGAGATATTCGATGTAATAAGTGTGTGATTGCTACTCTGTTATAAATCCTCCATTTGTACTGTGCGTGTCAGCATTACTGATCCAGGGATGACACTGGTGCACAGCAGCACAGGCCATTTGAGGTCTGGTCGCTACAAAGTTGGTATCAGAGCACACGCTGACTGTAGGACACGACCACTAAGCTTAAGCCCTAGAAAGCTTCTCTCTTCTCATTTCTGACCCCTCTCCACTTTCTACTCTTTTAGGAATGGCGAATGCAAGGAGCAAGTTCATGCAACCAGATGAAGACACGCCGTTTGGTCGACACTTGAAGGAAGTCACCAAGTACTTGAACATAGGAATACCAAGCATCACCGGAACCTACAACGCCACATTACCTGAAGAGGAGAGCTGGAAGATTCAAGTTATCATTCCAGGAAGGACGTTTGTGCCAATTACGGAACCCATGAGATTGGTTTTCGAAGCACCAACTTGGAGTTTAGGGAAGAGCATGGCCACACACATCGCCATGGGACGCATTGGAGAAGTCTACCACCAGGAGCTTAAGGATACAATTTATCAGATTTGTGGACGTCGAGACGCGCAATGGGAGATGATCAAGACCAAGAAGGATGGATCAATTGCAGCTTTCATCCAGGAGCAGAACCAACATATTCGTCGCCAGGAGAACCAGATGTGCACGGACAAGGAAGAACTGAAGAAGGCATTAACGAAGATCAAGGAGCTCCAAGAAGAACTCAAGGCTACACGCGAAGATTATTTGGAGGAAATCAACGCACTAGTAGGGAAGATTGACGACCTGGAGAAGAAGATTGGAGTATTCGTGGGAAATCCAGTGCCAAAAGCAGAAGTCGACGAATGCACTTGTCCGGATAACTACATCATCATCGACGACACCGACTCGGAACCAAGTGAAGACGACTGGGTTGATGAAGCTGGAGCAGACATCATGGAGTCTTCAACGGATCAGAATTTCTAGTAGACCACCATATCAGTAGTAGTTTTCCCCCATTTAATAGTATAGTTCAAGCACTTTGTAACGCTAGTTAGATCGATTGTTTTGCCTTGTTTGAATTGATTGAGTGATATTGATTGAATTTGTCTCATGAGCATATGGGTAGTGTTTTCTCTCTAGACCTCATTCTATTCTTAACTCTCATCTTTTCTAAACCTATCAGATGCCTCCGAGACGCGACACCGGATTTGTTTTCCCGCCAGAGATCACCCAGTTGATTCAGCAACAGAATGCCCTGATGCAAGTGTTAGTGCAGAACCAAGGCAACAACAACAACAACCCACCGCCACCACCACCTGTTGATCACTTAGCCCGTTTCTTAAGGCTAAACCCGCCGGTGTTTTCCAGTAGCACCGAGCCGATTGTAGCAGATGATTGGCTCCGCAAAGTTGGAAGGGAGTTGACCACTGCAGGATGCACAGATGCGGAAAGAGTGCGTTTTGCCGCACATCAGCTTGATGGACCCGCAGCATCATGGTGGGAGAATTATACAGCCACGCACCCTATTGACACTGTCACATGGGACCAGTTTCAGCAAGCTTTCCGTACAGCTCATGTTTCAGCAGGAGCTATGGCTATGAAGAAGCGTGAGTTTCGTAACCTACGCCAAGGAGGACGCACCGTAGGCCAGTATGTGGAGGAATTCAGTAAGTTAGCACGTTATGCACCAGATGACGTTGCTACAGATGCTGCCAAGCAGGAGAAATTCTTGGAAGGACTGAATGATGAACTGAGTATGCAGTTGATGGTAGCAACCTTCAACAACTACCAGGAGCTGGTAGATAGAGCTCTCATGATTGAAGGGAAGCAACAGCAGATTGAAAACCGTAAGAGGAAGTATGGACAAGGGAAGTACAATTCTGGAGCCCAGCAGAAGCCACGATTTACCCCGAAGCCGGGAGGACAGTTTCAGCATACCCATGGAGGAGGTAGTTCGCACAACCATAATGGCTCCAAGAATGGTAATGGGAATGGAGGAGGAAACGGACAGAACCGCACCAACCCATCTACCCCAACCAAGAGAGATCTAAGTCACATTACTTGTTTCAAGTGCCAGAAGACGGGACATTATGCTACTGATTGTCCCGAAGCCCAAAATGGAAATGGCAATGGAAGCTCTGGGAAGAAGCCGAACCCGTTCAACAAAGGACATGTGAACCACGTGAGCGTGGAGGAGGTTGAAGCTCAGCCTGATGCAGTAATAGGTAAGTTTTTGGTTAAGTCATTTACTGCAACCGTTCTTTTCGATACTGGTGCATCGCATTCATACATATCAAGGGGATTCGTAAATAAGTTTAAGATGTCCACCCAAGTTCTCAAAACCCCTATGTTAGTAACCTCGCCAGGAGCAGAGTATATGGCCACCCAAGGATGTTTTCAGATACCACTGGCCATTGGTAGGCATGTTTTCCCCTCAGACCTCATTGTTTTGGAATCGCAAGGTTTGGATGTGATTCTGGGAATGGATTGGCTATCGTTGTATGGAGGAAACATCGATTGTGCCAGCAAGACGATTTTGCTTACCACCCCGGAAGGAAAAAGGATCAAGTATGTATCCCGGCATATGCCGAAGAGGACTCAAGTGAATTCCTTATCAGGAGTTGTACAGGAGGAAGTACCAGTGGTGAAGGATTATCCGGATGTATTTCCAGAAGAGTTGCCAGGCATGCCACCAGATAGAGACATTGAGTTTTTGATTGAACTTTTGCCAGGCACAGGGCCAATATCTAAGAGACCGTACAGGATGCCCGCAAAGGATTTGGAGGAAATTAAGAAGCAGATCAAGGAGTTACTGGATAAAGGCTATATTCGCCCAAGTTCGTCACCTTGGGGATCCCCAGTACTTCTAGTGGAGAAGAAAGATGGATCACTAAGGATGGTTGTTGATTACCGAGGATTGAATGAAGTGACCATCAAAAACAAGTACCCACTGCCGATGATCAATGATTTGTTTGACCGCTTACAAGGAGCTAAAGTATTTTCCAAGATCGATCTACGATCAGGATACCATCAGTTAAAGATTCGAGAGCAGGATATACCCAAGACGGCATTTACCACCAGATATGGATTGTATGAGTATACCGTTATGTCATTTGGTCTGACTAACGCACCTGCCTATTTCATGAACCTGATGAACAAAGTGTTTATGGAGTTTTTGGATAAGTTCGTCGTGGTGTTCATTGATGATATTTTAATCTTTTCCAAGGATGAAGAAGAGCATGAGGAGCATTTACGATTGGTACTTGAGAAGCTCAGAGAACATCAATTATATGCCAAGTTCAGCAAATGTGAGTTTTGGTTGAAGGAAGTTGGATTCCTTGGACATGTTATTTCTGGAGAAGGAATAGCAGTAGACCCTGCCAAGGTTGACACAGTGACAAGTTGGGAATCACCCACGACAGTTGGAGAAATCCGGAGTTTTCTTGGACTTGCAGGATACTACCGGAGATTCATCGAGAATTTCTCAAAGATTGCTAAGCCCATGACTGAGCTATTGAAGAAGGACACCAAATTCAATTGGACTGAGGAATGTGAAGCTAGTTTCCAAGAGTTGAAGAAACGATTGGTTACCTCACCAGTGTTGATTCTGCCAGATCAACGCAAGGATTATGAAGTTTATTGCGACGCTTCTCGTCGAGGACTTGGAGCAGTGCTTATGCAGGAAGGAAGAGTTGTGTCGTATGCTTCACGACAACTTAAACCCCATGAGAAGAATTATGCTACGCATGATTTGGAATTAGCAGCCGTGGTGCATGCATTGAAGACATGGAGACATTTTCTCATCGGAAACCATTGTGAGGTGTACACGGATCACAAGAGTTTGAAGTATATTTTCACGCAGAAGGAGTTAAATCTCAGACAGAGGAGATGGTTGGAGCTCATTAAAGATTATGATATGAGATTGCATTATCACCCTGGAAAGGCTAACGTAGTAGCAGACGCGTTGAGCCGCAAGAGTCATGTCAACACCCTCATGACAGGAGAGTTACCTCAGGAGTTAGCCGAGGACCTTCGCGAGCTATGTTTGGAGATAGTCCCTAGAGGCTATTTAGCGACATTGGAGATTCAGTCTACCTTGATGGAAAGGATCAGAGAAGCTCAGAAGACAGACAAGGAGATTGAAGAGATAAAGGAGAAGATGAGCAAAGGAAAAGCCAAGGGATTTCGTGAGGATGAGCACGATACCTTATGGTTCGAGGACCGCGTATATGTGCCAAATGATCCGGAGATCAGGAAGTTGATTTTGCAAGAAGCCCATGATTCACCATACTCGATTCACCCAGGGAATACCAAGATGTATTTGGATTTGAAGAATACTTTCTGGTGGACCGGAATGAAGAAGGATATTGCGGAGTATGTAGCAGTTTGTGATGTATGTCAGAGAGTGAAGGCAGAGCATCAGAAGCCAGCAGGATTGCTGCAACCATTGCCGATACCCGAATGGAAGTGGGATAAAATAGGCATGGATTTTATCACAGGATTACCCAGGACTCGTTCAGGCTATGACTCGATATGGGTTGTAGTCGACCGTTTGACGAAAGTGGCTCATTTCATTCCAGTGAAGACCACTTACACCAGTGCTAAGTTGGCAAAGATATACATGACCAGGATCGTATGTTTGCATGGAGTTCCGAGGACCATTGTATCAGACAGAGGAACCCAATTTACCTCGAAGTTTTGGAAGCAGTTACATGAAACATTGGGAACCAGGCTGGAATTTAGTACAGCTTTCCACCCACAGACAGATGGACAGACCGAAAGAGTCAACCAGATTTTGGAGGACATGTTGAGAGCATGTGCACTAGATTATGGATCTAGTTGGGACGACAATTTGCCATATGCGGAGTTTTCGTATAACAACAGTTATCAAACCAGTTTGAAGATGGCCCCTTTCGAAGCCTTGTACGGAAGGAGGTGTAGAACACCGTTGTTATGGGACGAAGTTGGAGACCGTCAGTTGTTTGGACCAGATTTGATTAAGGAGTCTGAACAGAAAGTAAGGTTGATTCGCGATAGGCTCAAGGTAGCCCAGTCCAGGCAGAAGAGTTATGCCGATTCTAAACGAAAGGAGACCGTTCACGAAGTCGGAGACAGAGTGTATCTTCGAGTATCACCCCTTCGAGGAGTGAAGCGCTTTGGAGTTAAGGGAAAGTTAGCGCCCCGTTTTATCGGACCATACAGAGTGTTGGAACGTATGGGAGAAGTTGCCTACAAGCTGGAATTGCCCGAAGGATTGTCTGGAGTACATGATGTATTTCACGTTTCGCAGTTGAAGAAGTGCCACGCAGAGATGGCTGAGATACCACTGAGAGATACTGTGCCACTGGAAGCGATTCAGTTGGAAAGTGATTTGACTTATGAGGAGAAGCCAGTTAAGATTCTCGAGTATGCCAGCCGAGTTACCCGCAGCAAGGTTATCAAGTTTTGCAAAGTTCAGTGGAGTCACCACACAGAAGATGAAGCCACCTGGGAGCGAGAGGAAGATCTACGGAAAGACCACTCCCACCTGTTTTCTAGCCAACCCGAATCTCGAGGGCGAGATTCATCTTAAGGGGGGTAGGTTTGTAACATCCCAAATTTTCAATTTGGTATGTTATACATAGATCATCATTGCATATCATGTTTTATTGCATTTTGACAAATCCTCGATAAATCCTAAGCAACTCAAGGACCCTCGGAGAGAGTTGGGGATTTTTCTCGAATTTTCATATTTGATTTTTATCAAATAATAAGACAAGGATTTTGGTTTTAATTATTTTCTCTCCGGAAAAATATTTCATTTTAAAATAAACGAGAGGAGAAAATATGACTTCTCCAGAACAATTGAAATACTGGAGGAAAAATGTTGAAATCATTATTTGGAATTTATTTGGATTTTATTTGCAAATTTTATTGCATTAAAAATATTGCATGTTTTCAAAATATTTATTTTGATTTAAAAAAATGTTCACCCTATTCTAGATTTTCTAACAAGACGGGGAAAATTTATTTTATATTTATCTGATTTTTATTTATTTTTCTACGAATTATTTTCCGCGGAACTTATTTAAAAAAAATGCGCGACGCCCGCTGGGCCGAAGCCCAGCCGAGCGCCGGCCTGCCCGCGCCTCTCTCCTCATCCCGCACGGCGCCCACCGCCGGAGTCCGCCATGGCCACGAGCTAGCCTCCCGCTCAGCCACCCCCTTCCCCAAGCCACCCCGGACACCCCCCTCCAGAAATACCCCCCGCCCTCTCTCTTTCCTCTCAAGTCGCCGCCGCCGCCGCCCGCACTTGCCGTCGCCGCCGCCGCCGCACGGGAAGCCGCCGGAGCCGCCGCCCCTCGCCGCCCCTCGCCCCCCCCCCCCCCGGAGCCCTCGCCGGAGCCGCCCGACGAGGTACTGCCACCGCCCGTTCGTCGTTGCCGGTTTTCGATTTAAAAAAACCCTTCGTTTAAAAAAAAACCTAGATCGGTTTTTTTTCGGTTTTATTGTTTTACGAGCGTTCACCGAACCGTTCGTTTTAACGAACGCGTTCGTCGGTTTTTCTCTGTTAACGAACGTCCGTTATTTAACCGTTCATCCGTTTTTCTTTTTCGTCGGATTTTTCTCGTTATTTTCTCAGTTTCGATTTCTGATCGAATCTTCGATTCTGTTTAACTTCTCGCTCGTTTATCGGAATCAGGCGATTCAAGCGCCTAGAGTTTCGTCTCGAAATTCTCTTTCCGTTTAACCTACTCAAACAAGTTTTTGCAACAGTAAAATTTGACCTAGATCCAGATTAGCAAACGAAGTTTCTTTCTTTCGTCGTTTGACTTTCGTTGCTTCTTTCGAGTTGATTCTTTTTGCACACCGGAGTTCTTAAGTTGAACTTTCTGGTTGGAACTTTCTTTCGAGTTTTACCTGTGCATTAGATGAGTACTGATTGTATGCTTGTTTGTTTGCGATAGAGTACCCGGAGTGTGCCGCTTGTTACTTCGACTCGTTAGGTTTTGCGGATCATCAGCAAGGCAAGTAACACTTTGATCATATCCCGTTCATACCCAGTTTTACTGCATTAGATCTGTTTTCCTCAAACACTTGCATGATTAGGATCTAATTAAATTGTGGGTATTGGGAAGTAGTTGAGGTAGTACCTATTACCTGTTTTTCTTATCAAACCCTTGGGAGTTACTTCTACGTTGCTTTTATTATTGCCATGCTATGCTCGTAGACGTGGATTGGGTTTGAGAGATATTCATGACAGATGTGAGATGTTATTAATGGTTCAACTTAAGGTGGCAACTAAAACTCACATCTGGGTGGATTGAGGCACCTGGAGAACCCAGTGTTGTCTGTTTGTATAAGGTCCGCCACCCAGGCTCAAAGGGATCATAAGATTATTCATGCTAGAAACTTCCGTGTGCAGCCACAAGCTATTATGGGCTCTAGCATAGTTGAGTAGGTTACAAGATCTCTTGAAGAGGTGGACTAGCAGATGTAGGGGAAAGTAGGTGTACCGGTCCATCCAGAGTAAAGAGTGATTGTTTCTGAAAGGCTGTGTCTCGGTCATCCGTTTCTCAAACATCATGCAGTGCGAGAATCAAGCGGAGGCGATCGAGTCTTGTGGGGAAAAGTGCGCAAACCTCTGCAGAGTGTACAAACTAATCATGGTTAGCCGTGTCCCCGGTTATGGACAACTTGAGTATCTAGTACCTGGATTATCATTTGAATCTCATCACCATGTTACTTATAATTAATTTTGTTGGGTTAATGATGACACTTAATTGGGATTGAGTTGGAGGTACCTTCTCAATGTTTCACAACCACCATGATAGTTAAATAAAATTTATTCCTTTGAAGTAGGATAAAATTGGCTTTTCGCAAAACTGTAACCATAGAGCTTTCCACCAGCCATATATGCATGTAGTATAGCATTATTATTGTTCATTGCTCTCTATGTGTTACTTTGCCAGCATATTCTATGTGCTGACCCGTTTTCGGGCTGCAACGTTTCATGTTGCAGACTTTTCAGACGACGAGTAAGGTGCCTTAGGTCGTGGTCTTATACTCAGTGATGCCGCTGGAGTTGATGGACTCACTTATCTTCCAAGTCTTCCGCTGTTATCGTTATTAGATGGCCTTAAGCCATGTTTATCATACTTAATCTCTTCGGAGATATTCGCTGTAATAAGTGTGTGATTGCTACTCTGTTATAAATCCTCCATTTGTACTGTGCGTGTCAGCATTACTGATCCAGGGATGACACTGGTGCACAGCAGCACAGGCCATTTGAGGTCTGGTCGCTACAACATGACCCGGCGTGTGGTGGTGCTAATGCTCAGACTTTGGTGGATCAGGGCGACCGCATGAGCTGGGATTCAAACATGCGACGTGGGGTACGTTGCACGTGCTCGCTACCTCTGCGGTACAGAGTATTCTGTCAAGCCCATATTATAAGAGCATAGCTCTGATTACCTCGGTAATCCGGCTATCAAGCCCATATTATAAGAGCATAGCTCTGATTACCTCGGTAATCCGGCTATCAAGCCCATATTATAAGAGCATAGCTCTGATTACCTCGGTAATCTGGCTATCAAGCCCATATTATAAGAGCATAGCTCTGATTACCTCGGTAATCCGGCTATCAAGTCCATATTATAAGAGCATAGCTCTGATTACCTCAGTAATCCGGCTATCAAGCCCATATTATAAGAGCATAGCTCTGATTACCTCGGTAATCCGGCTATCAAGCCCATATTATAAGAGCATGGCTTTGATTACCTCAGTAATCCGGCTATCAAGCCCATATTATAAGAGCATAGCTCTGATTACCTCGGTAATCTGGCTATCAAGCCAATATTATAACTTCATATGAGCACAGCTCTGATTACTTTGGTAATCTGGCTATCAAGCCAATATTATATGAGCATAGCTTTGATTACTTTAGTAATCCAGCTATCAAGCCAAAATTCTAAATTCCTATGAGCGTAGCTCTAACCTACTTGGAGGTTTAATGCCCGAGTTACAGGGACCAAGAGAGTCTGTTGCAAAGCACAGCTCAAACATAGGTACTCGGCTCAAAATACATCCCTTGGGGGCTCTTTGATTCACAGAACATAGCTTTGATAACCCCTGCTCAGTTCGAAACGACAGGTATATGATGAACCGGCAGAATGAATTTCATTCAATTTGAACATTTTTTGAGATTCATCTTTTGTGATATATTTGAAAACCAATGAGGGCTATGTTGCCTTAAGATTCATGTATGAATCTATCCGGCGTTTGTTAACCCGGCCTGGTCTTGGACTTTAAGTTGCCAGTGTATGAAAATTTTATGTGCTTAGAGCGTCGTGCTCTAAGTTTTGGGATATTACCCCCTGCTGCATACGGCGTTGTAAGCCGACGGTATAAGTAAATTGAACAGGGCATTATGCACTCAGTCCTTTGGGTTGTAACCCTTACTGCACAGGTATGATAAGCCGGCAGTATGAGCAAATATCACATGTATGATATTTTGATATGATTATGTAAGGTTATGATTAAACCGGCCCTGGTTATGGACTGTTTTAGTCACCAGTAATTTTTATACGAGGTATTATGACCCGCTCTGGGGTACACCACCAGGGCACTTGTGATCTATTTGTGTGCAGGAAAAATGAAATCTGATCTACATACTTGATGATATCATAAGCATAAGTGGCAGATCTTCAACTGGCAGATAAGCAGTGTTATGCAAAACAAAACATGCACGATGGCACGGCAGACCAAAGGTTTCACTAGCCTATTACAAGGCATCTGATAGCCCAACGAGGATAAGTGTTTTGGAGATGATCAACACAGCAAAGTTTTATGTTTCATAAACCGGCTCATGGCTGTTAGCGGGTTGAAGCCTCTGGATCATCCTGCGCCTCTTCTTCATCTTCAGCTCCTTGATTATCCATCAGCTGGAAGTCAGGCGTAGCCCAGTTGATACCGGTCAACGCTCTAAACACAGCTTCATCATCAATAAGGTTTGATGGATCAATATCAGGGGCGAAGGTGTGCTTACGAATCGGCGGGATGAGATATGTTGGCTCGTGAACCGGCGCTTTCACTTTCTTATTTTCAGCATCATAAGCCGCCTGATAAGTGGATAGGTTGGTTTCGTCTGCCAACTTACTTGCTAAGGGACGCATTGCTCTTGCTATTTCTGTAAAGTCATTAGCACTGAAGGCAGATCCGTCCTCTTTAACGCTGGGGCAGCCATTGGCCAAATCCTCCGGATCAAGATCTGTTTGCCATGCCTTTGCCCGGCTTAAGGCAGTCAAGGCGCCGGCTCTGGCAGCTCCCTGTTTTAAGTCGTCAATCCTTTGGGGTAGCACGGATAACTTCTCCAATGTGTCTTTGATGAGTGTTGAGGGAGATTTCTTGTGCAGAGCAGCAGCAATGGTCCGTTGGGCACCAGTATATAACTGTTCTACAAGAGTGTAGACAGCTTTAAGCCGGATGCGCATATCTGAGCCCAATTTGGCGCTCCGAGAACCTGTATCAGCAAAATTACGGGTAAGCCGGCAGCTGTTTATAACATGATTATTAAGGTGTTAGGGAGACATGTTTTTTGCTTACCGAAGATGGCTGACGATATGATATTGATCTGTTGCTTTAAACCGGACAGTTCGTCAGTCACCGATTTAAGTGCAGCTTCAGCATCCTCTGCTCTCTTCAATAGAGCTGCCTTTTCAGTCTCCCCGCCATTTTTGTCAGTATTGAAGTTTTGCTTAAGCTGCTCAATGTTCTCTAAAGCAGTCTTCAGTTCTGATTTGGCCTTGGATGTCTCAGATTGTTGAGATTTAATGTTAGCCTTCAGATCATTGAGCTGCGAGTCCTTCTCAGTAAGTTCAGCCTGTGATATCAACAAACATGGACAGATATTATGAGTATGATTATTGTTGAAGTCCCAAGCACAATACAAGTATTTTCCTTGGCACATGGGGGCTAATGTATATTGCTCTTAAGATCTTTTTGAAGTCCCAAGCATAATACAAGTATTTTCCTTGGCACTTGGGGGCTAATGCCTATTGCTCTTTTCAAAGACGAATTTATGTGATGATTCGGGTATAATGATATGACCCGGTTTACCAAGGTTACATATTGAAGAGGATGATTTATCAATGCTGATAAGTCCCGGCTTAACTCCATGATTTAAGCCGGCCCTTGGGGGCTACAGATGTGAAGTTCATTACTGCTATTTAAAGTCCCGGCTTAATTCCATGATTCAAGCCGGCCCTTGGGGGCTACTAGTGATGATGTTCAATTTCTTTATAGCAATTGGAAAGTCTACAGCATATTCAATCTTATCATATCCTATAGACTTGGCGGCTGATAGACATATCATTATGGAAAGAATAGTGATTGGATTACCTCATAACGTTCCTTCATCAAATTGACTAAGCCAGCTTCAAAGTCACGACTGGTGTACAGACGGTTCAAATAACCAGAGTGGATGTCTTGGGCACTGAACTGGGCGTAGTTCTCTAAGTGTACCTTCCACTTGCCTTTATCTTCAACAGAAATTTCTTCCTTGGCGCTGTGTTTGGATAAGACAGTGGGGTGACCCGGTGCTGTGAAACCAAACCCGGTGACGACGGCGTCGTCAGTCTTTTCCTTAGCAGGCTTAACTGGGCTTGGCGGCTTAGAAAAGACCGGTTCAACGTCCATATGGCCTATGGATACTTCATTGTCTTGTGGTGGTGGATCATCAATGGTGGCCTCAGCAATTGGGTTAGAAGATTCTGGCTATTGTTTTTCCGGTTCAGACGAGTTGGAGTCGTCGACCGGCTTACTTAGTTTTGCCTTCTTACTGGGTTTGGCCTGGCCCCTGCGAATAAGAAGTACAAAGAGGTCAGTATATTGAATAGGAATAAAGATTTAAATGATTGAGTATACCCTTACCCAGGTACGGTCTTGAAGGCTGGGATTTGAGTTCCCGTTGAGTCGCCGGAGAAGAATGAGATGTTCCCTGATAATTTGAATCAGACGGGTTAAGAGGTTGACGAACAAGACCCGCCTTGGAATAATCTGAGTCAGAAATTTTTGAGACCTCATATCGACGCTTGCGAGGTGCTGGAGTGTTCGGTAAGCCGGAGGATAAAACTCCACCGCCACTATTCTGGGTTGTACGGTGAGCTTCATGTTGATGCTTCTTCAAAAGAAAGTTGGGATCCAAGTGAGCTAAAGGGTGAGAAAAGCTTACTTTCCGGCTTGCTTGTCGGGTTTTCTGTGTTGGCAGAGGTGCTGAGCCAAAGGAAAGAATAATTACCTCTGCGTCATCTGCATGGCTGGCTTCCGCTTCATCCTGATAATAGTCGTTGTCAATAAGATGTACAAAAAATGAGCCAAGGGAATCAAGTTCTACCTCTGACTCATCATCATCATCTTTGTCATCCAAATCGAATAACTCGGTAGCTTTGGATTTCTTCTTAGCAGGCTTTTTGGAGGCCTTGTTTTTCGTCCGGGTTTTCTTTGATTTTTCTGGCAGTTTTTCTCGGCCCAGAAAGTTGAGTCGGCCTGTAAACAATGAATAAGTACAAGCAAACAACAAAAATGGAAATGTGAATCAAGTATGAGCTGGGTCAAACTTACAGCTAGCGGTTCATTCAGCGTACAGAAAGGGCTCAGTCCAAATTGACTGCAATATTCCAGGCTCTCGTTCAATAGAGTCTTGGTCATGTTGTTGATATCTTCCTCCGTAATTTCAGTGTTACAATGGCGTTGAGGATCTGTTAGTTCGCTAGTATACTCGCACATTAACCCGGGCTGGATGCTTAGCAGCAAGACTCTCCAAGCGACCCAGCATCGAACTAAATCAATACCAGTTAGGCCGTTGGCCATAAAGGCCCAGATCTTCGCAAAAACAGACACATATTTTTTTCCGTTCTGCTGTACCGATACGATCTGGAAGATGATGTCTGCTGCTAAGCCGGCTGGCACGGTAGGCCGGCAAGGGATTTCCCCTTCTGGTGAAGTGTCTTGACAATAAAACCAAGTCTGGTTCCAATCTTTGGGGTGGCTAGGAAGAGCAGCAGCTGGGAAGATGGCCTCTTTTCGGCGTTGTATGGATATGCCACCTAGTTCTAGGCTAGGACCATCTGTGAATTCATTCTGCCGGTTCAAGTAGTAGAATTCTCTGAATAACTCCATCGTGGGCTCCTGCTGAAGGTACACCTCACAAAAAACTTGGAAGTTGCAGATATTGGAGACAGAATTTGGACCGATATCTTGAGGGTGAAGCTTGAAGAAGTGCAGAACGTCCCGGAAGAATCTTGAGCCGGGAGGGCTGAAGCTCCGGTCCATATGATCCATGAAAACCACTACTTCGCCATTTTTGGGCTCAGGGCGAGCCTCAACACCTGGGACCCTCCAATGAATGACGTCTTTTTTGGCCAAGACACCTGTCTGAACATATGCGTTCAAATCTTCCTCGGTAACCCGGGAAACAACCCAATTGCAGGAGGTGACGGTTTTTGCCTTCGACATTTTTGACTACAAAGGAAAATATTGCCAGTTTAATTGTCATAATGTTAAGACAAGTCATTAATTCAAAAGGGAAAAGCGCTGTAAACAGTTGGAAATTTAAGCCGGAAGTTGAACATTTGGAGTGTGCAGATATTCTTATTGGCGGCTTAAAAGGGGACTAATGGTACCTACCGGGTTAAGGACTTTGCTGAACCGGACAGAGTATAACAGTCAAGATGCGTTGCAGAATTAAAGATTGTGAACAAGTATGGTTAAACCGGAGATATATTGCCTGGTCAGGAAAAGTTCTAAAAGTGTATGGTGGCGGTTTAACAAGATTTGGTGTTTTATGATGAATCACGGTTTGCGGTATAAGCCGCCATGGCATTTATGGTACTTCAGATTTGGCTAAGTGTTGGACAAACAGGTTCTGCAAGATGGAGCAATAATTTTGGATCTACCACGGTTCTGAAAAGGCAGTAAAGTCCTAAACCTAAGATGGTGACAGTGGAAATCATGGATGTTTGAATGGGATCTTTTACGGGGAGATGTTCTTCTAATGATAAAAATGAATGCTAAAACTACTTCCGCGCAAAGTTTGTGGTCTATTCGGATTAAAAACCGCAAAAGTTGAAGGGAACGGCGAAGAACAGCAAGAGCACCAAGGAACAGTGGAACCCTAATGCAGATCTGTGGCAAGGGGTGATAAGTACTTGTTGGTGCTGATGGACAGCGGAGAAGCGTCACGATTTCTGGATGCGTTCAGGTTGATGCAGCGGCCTTGGCTTTGGGCTGCGGAGGAAGTTCGACGGCGGCGGCGGAGCTCTGGTCGCGCTAGCATCGAGAGGAAGGAGAAGAAGAAGCAACAGTAGGGGGTAAAAGTGAAAACGGGGGCCCCCTGTCCCTTTTATAAGGCAATGGATACAAGGCATGCGCGGGAATCGAGGAGGCAAAAATCATCATATGACTATATGGACGCCTCGATTTTCGGGAGGTTTATTAAGATAAGTATCAATTAAAATGATCTGGACTTCATGCGATATTAATGCGAAATGCCGTCATGGCGGCTTAAGAAAGTTTTACGGGCTCAGGTCATGGCGGTTTACAGTAAGATTTATCAAACAAGGCGGTACAAGATTTTGACAAGTGTTGAAGATTGATATGAACGAGTTCAAAACAACCTAGGGCCTAATGTTGGGGATATAGCTACTGGGTATGAACCACCCAGGAGGGGCCGGGTCATACTGCTGGCGGCTTATCAAAGAAGATGGTGGATCATGTGAGCCCGTTGACGGCCCAAGACCCCGAGGTGGTTCAAGGCCTAGGTGCTGAACCGCCATGTATGTATGACTTGTATTGTAAGGCATGTATAATTAGCCACCGAGCCGGACACGTTGTGTATGAGCCGGCCGGGACTCCGTGAACCGCCGGGCGTCAACCTGTGTATATAAAGGGACGACCCGGCGGCGGTTTAGGGCAAGAAAACAAGAGATCGAGAACTAGGTCAAGCGTATTCGCTCCCTGGTAATCGAAATCTAACCAATACCACCTCCAACTGGATTAGGCCTTTACCTTCACCGCAAGGGGCCGAACCAGTATAAACTCCCTGTGTCCTTTGTCCCGTTTAACCCCTTTAAGCTAACCTAGTTGCGATGGCTCCACGATTAAGTCCTTCCGCTAGGACATCTGCCATGACAATTCCACGACAACCACCATTTACAAAGGAGAGCCTGATTCATAAAACCCCTAAATCTTTAGGCCTACAGACTTTATATCATTTGACCTAGTAGTTCTTCTTTTTATTAGTTTCTTCCCACCAGGCTCTGAAGAAGTCCATTCTTTTACTAAAACCCACAGGGAGTCCATAAAAGGACATGATAAAGTTAGGAATACCAGTCAAGGACGATTGTATTAATGTAAAGCCTAATCCCACTAGGAAGTAATCTACCCTGCCACCAACTACATTTCTTTTCCAATTTATCTTGAAAATTCTTCCAATGTTTGTTAGTAATACTTTTTTCATCAACACAAAGCCTTATGTATCTCATAGGAAGAGATCATGTCGGGCAAGTAAGGATCTCAGCAAATTGTGTTGCTTTCCTTTTTTGCATCCCCGAAGATAAATAGTTCACTCAGAAAGAAAAAGGAAAGTTATTTTCAACCCAGACATTTGCTCAAAAAGGCATAATATAATTTTAAGTTATGAGCACCATCAAAATCATTATGAACCAGGAAAATTGTGTCATCTACATATTGTACCATATTGCTTGTGAGCCATATTAAAAACCACATTCTTAATCTCCTCTCAAATTAGGATCCCACCAGACATCTCCTACAAAGTTATCAGTATGTTTCCTTAAGAACCAGCAATTCTCAAATCTAAAAATAGTATGATCATTTTTAATCCCCCCAAGTAAATTGTCTGCCATCCATAGCTATTTCTCTTAAATCAGCTAACCATGCAGATAACCTAGGCTGCATTATCGATCGAAAGAAAATTCTTCGTGCTATCATCTTCCTCCTTGGGTCGACCTAGGTTGGGATGGGATTGAAGAGATCCGTGCAGGTGCAGGTGTGATTGGATTAAACCTCTCCCGGTCTGATCGGATCGATTTCTCACAAAGCTAGGAACATAGTCCCTCTGATCTATCTATAAATAAAGCCAACCGGAAGCAGCCCGGCCGGCCGGCGCCTGAGAGAGATACGCACTACCACGTACCACAAGTAACCTACCACCAGGTCCAGATGGAGAAAATGGAACACGCGGTGACCGGCGGCGGCGAGCAGCGGGAGCAGGTGCGGCCACCGCCGCCGCCGCCGCAGAGGGTAAGGGTGTTCCCCTGCCGCTTCTGCAATAAGATGTTCTTGAGCCCGCGCGCCATGGGCGGCCACCATAACGCGCATAGGCGGGAGCGCCAAGCGGCCGGGCCGTCCCACAGCCACAAGCTGGTCGCGGTCGGGCAAGAGAACCTCCACGACGTGGTCGTGCTTGGCCCGTCGCCGCCACTCGTCTGCGAGGGTGAGGAGGCGCTCAGCTCCTCGACGTCGCGGCCGGAGCCGGAGCCTGCTAGCTCGGACGACATGGACTTGAGCCTTAGGCTGTGAATCTCTCTCATCCATATGATCTCTTTGTGACCATAGATGCACAGCTAAGCTAACTAGTAGCTTCTTCTATTACTACCACTAGTAGAAAAAGGGTCATCTGTCCCGGTTGGTAAGGGCCTTTTGTCCCGGTTGTTGAACCGGGACTAAAGGGTCGTTACTAATGCCCTAGCCCTTTAGTCCCGGTTCTTACACGAACCGGGACAGATGGGCCTCCACGTGGCCGCTGCGGCCAGCCCAGGCAGGAGGGCCTTTGGTCCCGGTTGGTGACACCAACCGGGACCAAAAGGCATCCACGCGTCAGCATTTCAGTGGCTGGGGTTTTTTTTTGAAAGGGGGAGGGTTTAGGGGGTAATTTAGGGTGTGTAAGCTAGCTAACAGAGATATATAATAACTGATATATATAATAACTCTCCATGCCCGCATCATGCATCATCATAATAACAAGTCCTACTAATCATCATCATACAACTTCTACTCGTTATTAATAACAAGTCATACGATCATAATCCTCATAGTCATCGAACCAACCCTACTTAATTGTTCTTAGCACATGATCATCAGTATTAGGTAGGACCTAAATACCCTCTTTAAGGTAAAATAGCATAAAACAATATAGACCCCGACTCTCCATTATGGAGAATGGAGATCATCCTGTCTCCAATTTTTGCGCTTCGCTTCCTTTTGCTTCCAAGAACCTCCTTGCGACTGTCCATACATTTTTTCCATTCTTTGATTTTCATGTCTCCACTTCTTTTAGAAATCCAGTATGGACAGTTGAGATTCGTAGGATGACCTGGTTGTATGTTCAAAACATCAAGGCTACCATTCTGATACATCAAATGAGGCACACAATCCTCTAGGATTATCTGTTGAAAAACATAGTAATAACTTCATAGTTAGCAATGATGTACTAGTTTTAGAAGTATGCAAAAGATGCACGGATGTCGTAATAGTAAGAAATCTTACCAGGGTATCTCCATAGTAGTTACCGTAGTTCAACACGTGCACTAGTGGCACGTATTGACCATAATGTGGAGGAGTTTTACAATAGATATTGTAATTCTCAAGATCAGTACAAAATCCGACCAGATGAGTTTTCTCCTTATAAGTTAACTCAGAGCCATCGGTGTAGTAGGTTCTGTCTACCATGTTCTGCACATTGTTTGAACAATCAAAATAAGCTGTTAATGAAAATAAGCTGTCAACTATTTGAAATGAACAATATAAATTAGCTAATAACTATGTTTGAGAAACTCACATAGCGGTAGAATTGGAGGCGTATCAACAAGGACCCAAATGTCCATATTGTCTTGCTCGATGTCAGGATCACCAAGATCCATGGTGACAAGCATACCCTCATCAAAACCATACATCTTGCAAAATGCTTCCCAATTTTTGCAACCAAAATGGGTTACGCTCTCAGAATTATACAGATTTACTTCAAAATCTATATCATGATGGGTCCTTAGGTGAATTTTCTTTGTTTCCATACTTTCATGGTCTTCAAAACCCATCCTCTCCAAGACGTAGCGTCTTGCATGGCATGGGATAAGCTAGTCGAATTGTAAAAGATGAAAAGTACACGTTGAAATAGTTGAAGTCGTGCTTAATTACGAAAAAATAACACTTGTCGTCGTTGCGTACCGTTTCAACATCGAAGGTCTCCTCCGGCTTAATACCGAAGCGCCGATCTTTGTCCAGGTGAGGCCTGTCGCACAGACCTCGGTCGTCGTGGCACCAGTCGCACTCCCACGGGAGACTTTTGTCGTCCGAGTACGACATTTCCTATGTTCATAATTCAAATATTAAACGTCTACAATTAAATATATGTACTAAAAAACCTAAGTTAGATCATTATTAATCATCACGGGTTGACTATCGGTTTGTCGAGTCTTTTCTTGAAAACTCTCAGCTCACGTGGTGTATACATTCGACCGTTGGTGATGGTCGCTCCTCCTTTCATCCCCGAGTGCATTACACCAAAATGTCTAGCACACGGGAATGAAGGAGAAGCGACCCCCACGACAACAGTCGGGATTCTTCGTCCTCTCATATATATATGGTGGAACTCTCCCTCACTGATTCCTCTCAGACATTTGCGACCGTCGGTGATGGTAGCTCCTTCCTTTCGTTCCCGAGTGCATTACACCAAATTGTCTAGCACACGGGAACGAAGGAGAAGCTACCCCCACGACAACAGTCGGGATTCTTCGTCCTCTCATATATGGTGGAGACTCAATAGACTTAAAGTCAACCCGAAATATCGTTTAATTATCTTTCTAAAACCGGTTCGTGGCTGGTCTCACCTCGAGGTCGGAGGGGGTCGGTGACGGGGACGACGGCGGGGATGATGGAGGGGGGCTCCTAGATTTCTGTGAAAACAAAAACCCTATAAGCTATCAACTAATCATATGCATACGCCTTGCATAGTGCTCTCCAATTTTAGCATTCAAAGTAGGAGTAGTTTTCCAATTTGAGCATTCAATAAGCAAAATCAAGTCACAAAATAAAGTAGTATTCAAATTAGGATGCATTCAATTATAAGCAAAACTACATCATCTCCATGCATCCGTACATCGTCGAATATTATCACTAATACACCTCGAATACTATCATACATATAGCATCGCTAGTACAGCTAGAACCGTAGCGCCCGACGGGTATCGGCGCAGGCGGTGGATACCCAAAGAGAAGGAACCATCACAGGATCATAGCTCCAGTGAGATCCCTGAAGAACCTGCCAGGTATTGTCGAACCTGCACTCCAACGCAAACATGTAGCGACGGACGTGCTCGTCCTCCTCGCTGACACGGTGACGTACCACCTCCGCGGTGTCCGGAAGCCTCGGCACCATCACTGGCCCACGCGACCGCCACCAAACAAGGATCGGGTCAATGACGGGCTGGCTCCTCACCAACCTATGCCCCCCGGAAGGTAGCACCTCCCAAAACCAGCCCGGCGGAGCCCAGTCCCGGACATGGCCCCTCTGATCAAGCCGGCCTCCTCCGCTGAGTCGACGACGAGGATGCGGGATTGGCATCGTCGACGTTGATGCGGGAATAATTGCTTTAACTAAAAACATAAAGTAGTTCTATTAATTTTCTTGCTAAAAATAAACTACTTCTATAGAAAAATAAACTAGTTTTATTAAATCAACTAGTTCAACTACTAAGCACTTACTATAAATAGAATAAAGTAGTACTCACTAAAAATAAACTAGTTTAACTAGTTCTATTATTTTTCTAACTAATTCTATTAAACACTTTCTCTTCTTATTCTATGAACAAAATTACAACAGAAAAAAATCATAAAAATTCTATGAACAAGATAAAAATTCTATGAACAAAATTACAACAGAAAAAAATTATAAAAATCTATGAAAAAATTGACATATTCTTTGCATATATATGAACACACAAACATTTGCATATTCAACAATAATATCACAAAAAAAATCTATGAACATAAAAAAATTCTAACTTTTGCATATTCATTTATGAACAAATTACAACAACTCAATTAACTACACATCTAAACTACACATCTAAATTAGGAAAATTCATATGAGCTCACTAAGGGGGCGGCGATCGACGAGGAGGTAGGGCACGGGGGCGACGGTGAGGGGCGCGGCCACGGGCGACAAGGAGGCAGGGGGCGGCGACGGCGACGGTGAGGGGCGCGGCGACAGGCGACGAGGATCCAGGGGGCGGAGGTGAGGGGTGCGGCGACGGGCGACGAGGAGGCAGGGGGCGCGGGGCGGCGACGGCGTCTGGGCGGCGCGGGACGGCGTCGGAGGCAGGGGCGACGACGGCGACGACGAGGCGCAGAGGGGCAGCCTGGCGGCGGCGTCGGGGCGGGGAAGACGAACTGAATGAAAAATTTCACAAGTGCTAGTTATATAGACGAAGCATTGGTCCCGGTTCGTGACATCAACCGGGACGAATGCGACCTTTAGTCCCAGTTGGTGCCACCAACCGGGACCAAAGGCCTCTTTTTAGCAGCCCAAAGGGCGGGAAGCGGCGGCCTTTGGTCCCGGTTGGTGGCACCAACCGGGACTAAAGGGGGGCATTGGTACCGGTTAGTGCCACGAACCGGTACCAATGCACACCTTTAGTCTCGGTTGGTGCCCCCAACCGGGACCAAAGGCCTTGTGCTGCTGCGCCCGCGTCGAAAGTTTAGTCCCACCTCGCTAGTTGAGAGGGGCGCGCAGTGGTTTATAAGCCCCACTGCCGCACCCCTCTCGAGCTCCTCTCCATTGCAGGCTTACGGGCCTAATTGTCACTGGTATGCCTGATGGGCTTACTGGCCTTCTGCGGGCCTGAATCCTGGCCCATCGATGGGTTTCTAGTCGTATTCACGCCGGGGTGGCCTAGTAGGTGGCATATTTTTTATTTTTTGCCTTTTTTTGTTTTCTTTTTTGCTTTATTTATTTTGTTTTGTTTCTATTTACAGCAAAAAACTTGTTTATTTTATTTTATTTTGTTTCTAATTACTTATTTATTTTACTTTATGATAATTCTTTTTTCTATTAAAGTTTCTAACAAAAAAAGTTCTTTATGAAAATTCTTTTTGCTTTTAATGATTTTGAACAGAAAATACTTCGATAATTTTAGTTGCATCAATTTTATATAATTTTAGTTTCAATAATACTAGAGGTTTCTTATAATGTTTTGAACAGAAAATACTCTGTTAATCTTAGTTTCATACTTTTTATTAAAGTTTATTTTATTTTATTTCTACTTATATATTTTAATAAAGTTTATATTATTTTGTTTCTAATTACTTATTTATTTTATTTTTATTTTTCATGCACCATTTTTCATGCATTTACTGATTATTTTGAGCTATAAGACCCTAAAATTGAAAAGCATTTCAAATGAACTCTGAAAAGGTTGAAAGTTGGCATGGTATCATCATTTCATCCACATAGCATGTGCAAGAAAGTTGAGAGGGTTACGGCAAAAACTGGATGCACTTCGTGTACAAAACGCACAATCTCTTTCAAAGTATCAGGATTTCATACGGAAACTCGTCTGTTACAAAGGGATTTCATTTTTAAAAACTTATTTGAACTCCTGACTTTTTTTGTGTTCAAAATGCACCATTCAAAGCCACATCATCATTTTTCAATCCTTTCCGACTTCATTTGTTATTTTTCATGCATTTACTAATTATTTTGAGCTATAAGACCCTAAAATTGAAAAGCATTTCAAATGAACCTGAAATTGAAAAACCCTACAAATGAACTCTGAAAAGGTTGAAAGTTGGCATGGTATCATCATTTCACCCACATAGCATGTGCTAAAAAGTTGAGAGGGTCCCGGCAAAAGCTGGATGCATTTCATGAACAAAATGGACAATCTCTTTCAAAGTATCAGGGTTTCGGAGTAAAACTCATCTGTTACAAAGGGATTTCATTTTCTTGAACTTATTTGAACTCCAGACTTTTTGTGTGTTCAAAATGCACCATTCAAAGCCACATCATCAATTTTCAACCCTTTCTGACTTCATTTGTTATTTTTCATGCAGTGACGGATTGTTTTGAGCTAAATGACCCTGAAATTGAAAAGCCCTACGAATGAGCTCTGAAAAGGTTGAAAGTTGGCATGGTATCATCATTTCACCCACATAGCATGTGCTAAAAAGTTGAGAGGGTTACGGCAAAAGCTGGATGCACTTCGTGAACAAAATGGACAATCTCTTTCGAAGTATCAGGGTTTCGGACGAAAACTCATGTGTTACAACGGGATTTCATTTTCTTGAACTTATTTGAACTCCAGACTTTTTGTGTGTTCAAAATGAACCATTCAAAGCAGAGACTGATTTTGAATGGTGCATATTCAACACACAGTCTGTAAAGATCGCCAACCCCAACATAAAAAAATGAGCATAGATGCGCCTATAGAGAGAATTCAACCTAAATTCATAATAAATTTCTATGAATTTCAAAGAAATTTACTCTGAATTTAGGTCAAATTCCCTGTATAAGGGCATCTATTTTCACTTTGAGAGGAGCTCAACAAGGCAGAGAAGGACGGGCTTATAAACCGGTGTGAGCGCCCTTCGGTTGGCGAGGTGGGACTAAACTCTGACCGCAACGAGGACCAACCGTTTAGTCCCGGTTTGTGGCACAAACTGGGGCTAATGGTCATGGGCCAGGGGCGAGGCGCATTGGTCTCGGTTCGTGCGTGGAACCGGGACCAAAAGGTCCAGACGAACCAGGACCAATGGCCCACGTGGCCCGGCCGGCCCCCTGGGCTCACGAACCGGGACAGTTGCCTCCTTTGGTCCCGGTTCGTGAGCGAACCGGGATTAATGGTATTACGAGGGCCGAACCAATGCCCTGTTTTCTACTAGTGTATTACTGTATACACTAGAGTACTACTAGTTATTAATTTGACCACCAAGTAGTATATAGTAGCATAGTATAATACTGAATTGAATGTACCATTCTCGAGCTTACGCTAATATAATCTCCAAATAATGAATTTATTCAAGCAAGCTATATTTTAACCATGCATTGTTGCCTGCTGTTTTGTGTGTTAATTGTTGATTTGATACAACATCCAAATTGAAAAAATGCATATATGCTAGGCTCACCAATAAGATCCACTCCTTCACATCATGGCGTTGGTTGAGCGCAAGTCCACAAACCAAATTGAAAATATGCATGCTAGGCTCACCAAGATCCACTCCTTCACATCATGGCATTGATTGAGCTCAACTCCACAAAGTGTGATCGATAAGCTTTGCTTTGTGACAACCCAAGAAAGAAGAGGGCGGTCACTGGCTGCAAGCATGAGTCATGGACTTGACTTGATTGGACCCATGTGTGTCGGGCGGGCATTTGGGTTTGCACTTGACTTGAATGCTCTCACTGGACTTGGTGATGAACTTGAGATGAGGACACCGATGAGATCCGCCATCTCGATAAGAATCCAAAAGTTACGAGTGTCAAGTAGCATGTCATCAGTAGGAGCAGAGCATTGGATGGACGCATGTCAAGGACCATTCCTATAATTTCTCACCACGGCATTCCAAGGTATTAGTTCAGAAATTCATTGAGCACGTTCAAAAAGTTCTTTAATATCTTCCCTCACATTATTTGGACAACTCTTGTAGGAATGTACATATAAGTGATTTATCACATTGGTATGGTACGGTGGCCCCAGGCGTTACAATTCGATTGAATGGCTTCAGATATCCCCTCTGCTCCCTCCAAATTTACCTTGTAAAATAGCAAGTTGTCGTCTGTAAAATAGAAGATACGGATGATAGGGGGTGCTAAGCACGCCACAACAATGCCCGATAAATTTTCAGAATACCCCTTGCCCCTTACTCCATATGCAAGACAAACCTTCAAGCCTCTAAAAAATGGTAGGTATGAATCCAGAAAGCGCCCTGAAATTTTTGCAAAGTAAGGCTTTTTCGTCTATCATTCCTTCAACCAACTATCAAGGCAATCGCAAAGGAAAATTCATGAGCAGGGAACTAAAGTCAAGTAGGAATCTCATGGATGTGCATGCATCCTCGTCTAGGATTCATTTTATTTTCCCTAGTCTGACGGCCATGTAAGTGCATCTAGAAATTTCAGAGATTTTCAATCCTTCGGAAAATTTCAGAGTTATTTAAGAATTTTTTAGAGAATTTTTGTGAAATTTGACAATGCAAGGAGGAAGAGAGCGATGATCAGCCGCAAACATGAGTAGTGGACTTGACTTGATGGGACCCCATGTGCGTCAGGCAGGCATTTGTGGTTGCACTTGACTCGATTGGTATGACAGCACTTGGTGATGAACTTGAGATGGGGATGTTGATAAGATCCGCCATGTCGATAAGAGTCCAAAAGTTACAAGTTTCAAGTAGCATGACATTGGATGGATCCGTGCAATGGACAAGGTTAATTTTTTCATGCAAAGTTTTGGCCAATACACGTGACACGTGAACTTTTAGTGCTTGACATGGGCCCATCATATCAGGTCATCCATGACCACGGCATCGGCAGGTGACCCATGAGCCTGTTGTGCAGTCCGACCTTTTTCTCTCAATTATGAACCTTGTTGTACTGCATTTGATGGAATTTGGACGATGTATGGCTGCATTTGTGATGTTCTATGGCTGCTGATGTTGAGATATGATGGATTTGGACTATTGTAGGTGACTTGAAATTTGGACTATGTATGGTTGCTGATGTATTTTAAATTTGGACTGTGTATGTATGGTTCTCTAGCTGTGAGTGACGTCGATGATGTTTTTTTCCCAAGAGGTTTGCCGAGTTTTCCCGTTTTTCAAGTGTAACACTAGGCAAAGCTCCGAAAGCACAAGGCACCGACGTCCTTTGAGCTGTTCTGTCCACGTTATTTGTTCATCGAATACATTTTGTTTTGCACTCGGGAAAAGGTTTTTGCAGCTACTTGTCGAATGCCCGTGTAAATGGACTGGCATCCAGCCGAGTCATATTTGCCAAATATTGTACTCGGCAAACACTTTGCCTATGACATGTTTGGTAAGCTGCACCATTTTTGGCCTCTTTGCATCTGTGACTTAACTGGGATAAGCTCAACAAATGCAGAATGAAAACCATGTTGTGCAAATGGTTTGGTATCCTACATTGCAATAGTGAGCAGTTTATGCCTGTTGTTTGTTAGCCCGCATTTGTGCTTCAAGGTTGAGAAGATGCAAACCATAGTTATTTGGTTGTGTGCATTGTGATGTTCTGCTCACCCCTTTCAAATGTAGTAAGCCTACCACCCAAATGCAACACAGTTCATGGCAGACGGCACATATCAACAGCAACACAATTAACACCACTCCTACACAATTAGCACGCAATTAAATAGTGCAATACCACATAGTTAACGCTACTACATCGGTTTTAAGGCAACAGGGGCATCACATGCCCCTGCACAACCCCGGAGTGCTGATCCATGGGCAAACTATAAAGTTGAACACCAAAAGAGACAGGAAGTTTAAACGATCCAACAATTCAGACAATTTAAACATAGACAAATCAGGCAGGAGAAGATCACGAGCAATGTCACCTTGGTAGTAGTGCTTGGTGCACCTGACTTTGCAAAACATGGAGGTGTCGGCACTATAGATCTAGATCTTGAAGCCCAGGCCCGACGGCTTCAGGACAAGCAGGTCACCAGGGATGATCTTGTGCTTCTGGCGGAAGTAGTCCTAGCCCCTCACCAGCACCATCTTCTCCTGGAAGACATACACCTGAACCCAGTACTTGCACCATTTGTTTGCAGAGGGCTTGCCGATGCGAGGAGGTGTCACTGCTTCATCACAAACTGGAAGGCCTCGGGGATGACTAACATGGCAATGTCCACCGTGTCCTTGATGAGCACACAGAACCTTATAGGCTCGCGTGCTCCCTCCTCATGGCCAAGACTAGGCCTGTGGCCCATCCCCAGTGGCTTGCTCATCTCAGTGATCCTGCCCGGCTCCTTCGCCCTCTTCAACCACCAGTTCACCAGGATGATGTCCTCGGCCCCCTCCATGCCAGCGATGAACTAGGCCCTCGACCGGCGATGTCTCACTTCGTCTTCACAACCTTGTCAGTTCTGAGGACGATAGTAAGTAACCAACGCAATGGCATGATGCAATGATGCACTGATCATACAAATGGTGCACTGATCATGTGTCAAATCATAGCAATGCCCAACTACAACTGTCGTTGATGATCATACGAATGCCCAACTGCAGCTGCCATGATTAGTGTAAGGGTGCCCTGATCATACCAATGGTGCATCAATCATGTGGCAGTTGTAATTGGGCATGCACATTTGTCCTATGGTGATCATGCATGCATATTTGTCCGACTATTTATAGCATGCACATGCATTGTCCTACTATGATCATGCAAGAAAGTAGCAAGCATTGTGTTCATGCACACATCTATAACCTAGCAACTATACTGAATATTGATCATACCAACAACCTAGCAACCATTTTGATTATAGCAAGAATGTGACTAGCATTGTGATCATAAGAAGAAGAACCTATTAAGCACATCGAAAGCCGTTTCAGGAATGCAAAAACATAACTACCAATCTAGCATTGCCATCATAGCAAGAACAACCTAGTAAGTACTCTCATCGAATCGATTGGGTTTGAATCAAATCAAATCAAACAGAAGAAAACAACCCTGCTGAGTATGGGAACTGATTGCTTACCGCTAGTGCCAGAGCGGTTGCCGTTGGAGGAACCGGCCGTCGCGGAGCAAACCCTAGCAGGAACAAGGATCCGCCTGATGTGAATGACCCGGGCATTGTAGGGCCTAATGTGAGGGCCCTCCACATTGCCTCGCTGCTCCTCGTTATGCACGCGTTGGAGGAAAAGGTCTCCGCCGTCAAGGCTCCAGCCGCGCTCCCCTCGGCTTGGCCTAGAGCAAGGGAGAAAAATAACCCTCGCACGGGGGTACAAATCCCACACCCTGGCACTGCCGATGAGCTACCCGCAGCCGGCATGCTTCCCTTCGCCGCAGCGATGTGTTGTCCGCAGCCGCACCGACCGGCAGGAATGCCAACGGCGGGTCAATGGCCGCTAACCCCAGCCTGGTGCAGATGGGGGACGACGTACGAATAGCCGACATGAGGTCAATGCCCTGTTGAATCTGGGCGGCCACCCATCGCTCCTGGATTGGGTTGCTGGCAGCGAGGATGGGAGTGGGATGGCATGGTTAAGGGTCAGCTATCGGATCGCACGAAGAGGCACAAAGAGAGGGGAGGGTGGGACTGTGGTGTGAATGAGCAATGGGCAGTGACAGGAAAGAGGGGAGGGAATTATGAGACATTCCTTTGTCTCTCGCGCTTCCCTACGCGTGTAGGTGAGAGGCACGCGTGGCTCGGGAAAAAGACAGATTCGGTCATTCCTCCTCAGCCTGACCCAGGAATTCTTTAAGCTTCATGCGGCCGAGAAAATGCATGCAACCCAGCCAACCAAACATCGATTTTTGCAACACACGGGCCAGGTTGGGCCTTTTGCAGGCCACCAAACGCGCCCCTAGAGGTTTTTTAGCCTTTTTGAAGTGCCCTGGCCCAGCTTTACGTCATATGCATGCTAGCGGTAAAGTGATGCGAAACTGTTTCTTAATTATTACTGCCTTTGTAAAGAAATATAAAAGCATTTAGATCACCACTTTACGGAGGGAGTACTTGACAGCTCCTTTGGTCTGAAACTCGAAGCGTCTAGTGTTCAGAGCAGTCAGCTCTAGTGCCCAATCTTCCTCCTTTGGTCTGAAACTCGTCGATCCGCAGAAATTAAGCACAAAGTAAGTTTGGTCCTAATTACAAAAGAAAGTAAGTTTGGTCCTGCTTCTCTTCTCGAATCTCGAGCCAATCTTCCTCCTTGCATTGACGAGACATCCATGGGTTGGGGGGGAAGAAAAGTCTTACGTGCTAGTACGTAGTACTACCATCCATCTTCCTCCTCGTTGGGTGGGCGGACATGGGTTGGGATGGGAAAGAAGAGATCGGTGCAGGTGACTGGATTAGACCTCTGCCGACCTGATCGGATTCGATTCGTCGCAAAGCTAGGAACCTTGTCCCCGGCAAGAGAACCTCCACGAGGTGGTCGTGCTTGGCCCGTGGCCGCCGCTCGTCCACGAGCACGAGGGAGCGTTCAGAGCAACTCCAACGGGTCGTTTTTTGTCCGTTTGGGTCGGTCAGGCGGACACGAACGTCCGCTTTCGCGTTTGGATCGGCGCATGCGCTCAACACTGGCCCGACCCATTTTGACGGCGCGAGAAAAAAATGCATGCATATTTAAAATAAAAACAACATTAATTAAACATTAAAGCCGGCCATGAAGGCCGGCGAGAGTCCACGCGTCCACATTTGCAATTTAAGAAAATGATAAACATACTAAACTACGAGGCGGCGCGCTGCCCTAGGCATCGTCGTCGTCCTCGGGGTCCGTGAGGTTGATGAGCGTCGGCGCAGGGCCAGCCCAGGGGAATGCCGTGTTCCAGAGGACGTTGATGTCGGGCGTGGGCTGTGCCGCCGCCGCGGCCTGGAGCGCCTCCTCCTCGGCCTCGCGCTGCTCGTCCTCGGCGTCGCGCTCGAGCATCTCGAGGTACTTGCCGTGGAGGCGCTCCTCGGCCAGCCGTCGCTGGCGTCAATGTTCGAGGTACACCGCCTCCTGCGCCGGCGTCGCCCCAACCCAGACTGGTGGCGCGCTGACCCACTCGCGCACTACTCCCGTCCAGGAGTAGCGCTCGATGGGGGACGGCTCCGGCTCCGGCTCGGCTTTGACAGGGGACGGCGGGGCCACCGGTGGCAGGACGCAGTCGCCCGCCGCGGAGAGGGCCACGGCCTGCGCCATGGCCGGCTCGTACGCCGCCTCTTCCTCCTCAACCGCCGCCGCCCTACGCCGCTCATCCTCCTCGCTCTCCCGGTAGACCGCCGCAAGGACCGCCCGGTAGGCGGCCTTCGCCTCCTGGTCCTCCTAGCGGACGACGAGTGGGGGCGGCGGCACGCTGCGGTCGACTTCGGGAACGTCGCGTCTCCTCGCCTCCTCGTGCTCGAAGGCGAACCATCGAGCCCAGTTGGGCGAGTCGGTCGCGTAGGCGGGGTCGCGGCGCTGCTCCGGCGACAGGAGAGCCCGCCGGCGCCACACCTCCTCCGCGTGCTCCCTAGCCGACCGCGGCGGCGCCGGCACTGGGATCCTCTCCGGATCCAGGTGCCAGTCGTGCGGCAGGGTGGCGTCGGGGTACGGGAGAGGCCCGCGGTTCTGCCAGTGCCACTCCGCCTGGTGCACTGGCACGTTGACGCGCTGCCTCGGCCGGCGAGCTGGCACCGGCGGAGGTAGGAGGAACTCCGGGGGAAAGGGAATGGCGGGGGACTTGCCCTTGGCCTTGCTGCTGCCAGCGCCGGAGAAGAGCCCCATCTGGTTTCGCTGGGGTGGCTAGGGTTTGCCGGCTACGGGGGAGCAGAGTGTGCTAGATGGGGACGGGGCTGGCTGGAAAGCGGATGAGGACGGCTCCGCCACACGGTCGGCTTAAAAAAGGACGACCGCCGTCGCTGACGCGCGGGCCCGAGGTCATAAATTAAGCTGACCAGATAGGCAGCGGGCAGTTGGACGACCGCCAGGTGGGGCCACGGCGGACACTGAGAAGGCGCGTGTGGCATCCGTTGCGCGTCCGCGCCGACGCATTTGAGACGTAAATTTGGGCCGTAAATGCGTCGGCGCGGACGCGAAGCGGACTCGATTTGGATTTGGGTCGGCACGTTGGGCCTCCTCTTTTGTCTGCGCCGACCCAAACGGATGGCGGCGAACGAAATGGATCGCCCATTGGAGTTGCTCTCAGCTCCTCGACGTCGCGGCCGGGGAGCTCCACGACCTTGCTTTGCCCAATAGAAACACAAACACTGCTTGAAAGAGTTGGAACTTAGGACTCCGAAAATACCAGGTCCCCACCTACACAAGCAAATTGTTGATAAAACTCCTATCTGATAGAAAAGGGTCCCATGATCCCGAGCTGATCTTACCTTGGCTCGCAAACCCCAAGTTTGTCTATGAAGAGCTAATTTAATTGTATTTTTTTCTAGAATGGATTTCTTATGTGGAGGACGCAGCCGGAGCCTGCTAGCTCCGAGCAAAGTCACGACATGGACTTGAGCCTTAGGCTGTGAATCTCTCTCCTTGATATGATCTCTCTGTCACCATAGACGTAGTACAGCTAAGCTAACTAGCTGGCTTCTTCTATTACTACTACTGTATACTAGGAGCACTTGTTATTAATTTGACCACCAAGTATATAGTAGCATAGTATAATACAAAATTGAATGTACCATTCTCGAGCTTACACTAATATAATCTCCAAATAATGAATTTATTCAAGCAAGCTATATATATTTTAACCATGCATTGTTGCCTACTGTTTTGTGTGTTAATTGTTGATTGATGCAACATCCAAATTGAAAATATGCATGCTAGGGTCACCAACAAGATCCACTTCTTCACATCATGGCATTAATTGATTGAGCTAGAGTCCACAAAGTGTGATCGATAAGATTTGCTTTGTGACAACCCAAGGAAGAAGAGGGCGGTCACTAGCCGCAAGCATGAGTCATGGACTTGACTTGATTGGACCCATGTGTGCCGGGCGGGCATTTGTGGTTGCACTTGACTCGAATGCTCTCGCGGGGCTTGCTGATGAAGTTGAGATGAGGACACCGATGAGATCCGCCATGTCGATAAAATCCAAAAGTTACGAGTGTCAAGTAGCATGTCATCTGTAGGAGCAGAGCATCGGATGGAAACATGTCAAGGACCATTCCTATAATTTCTCACCATGGCATTCCAAGGTAGTTTTTTTAGTTTAGAAATTCATTGAGAGTGTTAAAAAAGTTCTTTAATATCTTCCCTCACATTATTTTGACAACTCTTGTAGGATACATATAAGTGATTTATCCCATTTGTACGGTACGGTGGCCCCAGGCGTTACAATTCGATTAAATGGCTTCAGACATCCCCTCTGCTCCCTCCAAATTTACCTTATAAAATAGCAAGTTGTCTTCTATAAAATAGAAGATACAGATGATAGAGGGTGCTAAGCACGTGACAACAATACCTGATAAATTTTCAGAATACCCCTTGCCCTTTACTCCGTATGCAAGACAAACCTTCAAACCTCTAAAAATTGGTAGGTATGAATTCAGAAAGCGCCCTGGAATTTCTGCAAAGTGAGGCTTTTTTGTCTATCGCTCCTTAAACAAATCTATAAAGGCAATCGCAAAGGAAAATTCATGAGCGGGGATCATAACAGTCAAGTAGGAATCTCATGGATGTGAATCCTCATCTTGGATTCATTTTTATTTTTCCTAGCCCAACGGCCATGTACGTGCATCTAGAAATTTCAGATTTTCAATCCTTTGGGAAATTTCAGAGTTATTTTCAATTCTCTATGAATATTTTAGAGAATTTCAATCATTCCTGAAATATGACAACGCATGGAGGAAGAGAGCGATGATGGGCCGCAAACATGAGTAGTGGACTTGACTTGATTGGACCCCATATGCGTCGGACGAGCATTTGTGGTTGCACTTGACTCGATTGGTATCGCGGGACTTGGTGACTTGAGATGGGAACGTTGATAAGATCCGCCATGTCGATAAGAATCCAAAAGTTACAAGTTTCAAGTAGCATGTCATCCTTAAGAGCAGAGCATTGGATGGATGCGTGTAAAGGGCAAGGTTCACTTTTTCACGCAAAGTTTTGCCCAATATGCATAACACTTCAATTTGTAGTGCTTGACATGGGCCCGTCGTATTAGGGACACACGAGACCCAACATAGCTTACATTTTCCTCATTTTCTAGCCTAAAAATAGTGGCCTCGGGTTAAAGCATTAACAAATGTCGTGCGGTAACTTCAAGAAGGGCATAGAATATGTCGATATTGCCTAGGCGGCTCGTTTAACGAGCATTCCAAGGTATTTTTGAGTGGATAATGCCTGCTCCATCCAGCCTTGCACCCATCCCCCAACTTGCTCTTTGAAGTAGTATTTGAAGGATCCATTCCTAGAATTTCCCACCACGTCATTCCAAGTTATTTCTTAGTTAAGAGATTCATTGAGCGCGTACAAAAGAAACTTTAATATCTTCTCTCACACTACTAGGACAACCATTGTAGAAATGTACATATAATTGATGTATCTCATTGGTATGGTACGGTGCCCGCAGGCGTCACAATTTGATTGAATGGTTTCAGATATCTCCTCCGCTCCCTCCAACTGTTCCTTCTAAAATAGAAAGTTGTCATCTAAAAAAGGTAAATTGCCATCTTTAAAATAATAGATACGGTGGATAGGGGGTGCTAAGCACGCCACAAACAATGCCCGATAAATTTTCAGAATTACACTTGCCCCTTACTCCCTATGCAAGACAAACCTAAAACAAATATGGTCGGTATGAATCCACAAAGCATATGTGGTTCCTGAAATTTTTGCAAAGCGAGGCTTTTTCGTCTACCATTTCTTGAACTATCTAACAAGGCAATCACAAAGGAAATTTGATTAGCGGGGGGCATAAGAGTCGAGTAGGAATCGCATGGACGTGCATCCTCGTCTTGGATTCATTTTAATTTTCCCAGTAGGATGGCCACGTATGTGCATCTAGAAATTTTACAGATATTCAATCCTTTGATAAATTTCAGAACGGAAGGACGAAGAGGACGGTGATCGGACACAAACATGAGTCGTGGACGTCACTTGATTGGACACATGTGTGACGGGTGGGTATTTGGGATTGTGTTTGCATCGATTGGTATCGTGGGACTAGTTAATGAACTTGATATGGCGGAGCCAATAAGGTTCGCCGTGTCGATAAGAATCCACAAGTTACAGGTGTCAAGTAACATGTTATCCTCAAGAGCAGAGCATTGGAATGGATGCGTGTAAAGGACAAGGTTCACTTTTTCATGCAAAGGTTTGTTCAATACGCGTGACACCTGAACTTGTAGTGCTTAACATGGGCCAGTCGTATTATGGACACACGAGACCCAACACGGTATTTGGGGTTGCGCTTTTCTCGATCGGTACCGTGGGACTAGTTAATGAACTTGACATGAGGGTGCCAATAAGATTCGCCGTGTTGATAAAAATCCACAAGTTACGGGTGTCAAGTAGCATGTTGTCCTCAAGAGCAGAGTATTGGATGGATGCGTGTAAAGGACAAGGTTCACTTTTTCACGCAAAGGTTTGTTCAATACGCGTATCACATTGGTACGGCACGGTGCCTCAGGCATCACAATTTCTGCAAAGCGAGACTTTTTCATCTAGCATTTCTTTAAAGGTGTGGTTAGGTTTCAGTCGACTCATATTTAACCAAGATTCAGTCAAGTAACATGACATGCAAGAAAGAAAAGAAAAAAAGAAAAAAAATTGCACGGATCTTAATGTAAAATCTCGTGGATATAGCATCGTCTAAGACTTAACGACTAAGATTTAGTAAGACTGCTTTTTTAACTACTCCCTTCGTAAAGACATATAAGAGCCTTATATTTTGTTTACAGAGGGCGTATGCATCAAGGCAAAATCACAAAAGAAAACTCGTGAACAACAGAACATAAGTCAAATAGGAATCGTGTGGATGGTCGTCCTCGTCTTGGATTCATTTGTATTTTTCCCAGCCCTAGTCAGACGGCCGTGTACGCGCGTCCTGAAATTTTAGCGCCATTTTCAATCCTTTTGGGAAATTTCAGAGTTTATCACCATGAAACAAGAATGAACATATTGCAAGAAATTCAGGACCTTGCAATGGCCTTTGGTACCCTCTTCTTTCCGAAAACAAATAGCTCACACACGTATTTCGAGGTTTAAGTCTGACCAACATGTTTAACCAACAAAGCTTGGATCATGCGCTACAAAAGAAAAACTATACCATATTTGAAAAGAAGTTTTCAATGATATAATTTGTATTATGCCACGCGACTCATGTACTATTATCGGTCAAATCGACGACCAAAATTCGATCACAAAATGCAAGTGGATCCTGAAAATGGAACATGGAGCATACGAAAAACAGTACAGATCCACCAACTTGGCACCAACCAAATGTTTCACAGGCAGGAAGCCAGCCAACAATCATATATCAACAGGTCAAAACCATCTCAGTTAAAAGCAGCAGCAGAGCAACTTGCACCACAACCAGACCAAAGAATATATGAGCCTTTTCGGCGAATCAGCTAAGGTGCATCACCATCATCATCATCTCTCCTAAACCTGGATAATTAATTAAGCTACACAGACAGGGCCCGCTGCTCGCGGAGCGGACTAATGTCCCCCACTATGTACACCGTCGCTCCTGCGAGGCGCCCTAGCAACAAAACAGGGGCAAGGTCGGTCGGTCGGTATTCTACACGGGGGCCGCCACATAAGGCGGCGGTTTCCACCCTCTTGTACACTGGAGAAGAGTTCGGTCCGGTGCGAGGACAGGTCGCCCTCGCTGCGCCGGCGTGGCTGTGCGTCAGCTGTCGTCGTCCAGAGACCCGATGTATGTCAGCTCCGCCCTCCGCACCCTGACCGCGCCCTTGAGCCAGCTGCACGCCTTCAGGTTGGAGTGGTCGGGGGCGATGCCGCTGGCGCTGTTGCTTCCTGATGATGTGGAGGGGCAGCTGGTGCCGTCCTCGAGCAAGGTCCAGGGGTCTACCTCCATCTCGGGGTCTTGGGGAGGCAACACCGCCTTGCTTCTGCTCGAGATGTTGGTGGGGACCCAACTGTGAGAAGTGCTTTTCTGTTGAGGACCTGATGTAGATGGAGTGCTCTGGAGTGGTGACAGTGCAGCCAAGGACAGCTGGGAAGGCTGGCATTGTATACTAGGGTGCCGAGCTGGTGGGAGAATCGGCATCGCCGCCTGGATCCTTCTCCTGATTGCTCCAGGCAACTCCATATGGTCCAGCGCAGACTGCAAAAGAAAGTTAGCATTACTGACAGTGGGGAAGTACAAAATGGCAGAGAAACACAATTCAGGAAGTGCATATCAACCACTTGTGGCATATGATGAAGGAAACGAGACATTATTATATATAGCACATGACGCAACAAGAAAGCATGTAACAGCGGTTATCGATTTAAACACTGAACTGACCTGCAAGGCGAGAGCCGCTTCATTATCAAATGCAGGGATATCTCGTGAGGCTCTGACGGTTGGCTTGGAAACTGGCTTCGACTTCATCCAACTTGGTTTGCAATTGCCAAGCAGCGCATGGAAAACACATAAAAGCCTCTCGAAAAGACTCTCGCTTGGGCGATCAAGCAGGACATCCATGGGAGGTTCCAGCAAAGAGTCCACTTCCCGTCTCGAGGCAATCAAACTGGCAGGAGGAAGGGGCGAATCTGCATCTTCATAGATTATGCGTGCCGCAAGCAGGCTTAGTATCGCAGGAGCAAGTGTATGCCTCATGCCCCTAGAGTTTTTAGTAAGAACATGAAAATACAAGATTAGTCATTAGTATAGGAAAAGAAACAGTCACAAGTTGCACTTGAGGGACAGCAATGCCCTAAAGTATCAAAAGAATAGAGATGTTTCACACTACCCAAGCATGCTAGTGATCTAGTACATGAAATACACGTCACACTAAGAATTTAAAACTAAGCAATGATGTTTTTTAATAGAGATGTTGATCATTTGAAAAACTAATATCAGGAAAATCTCCAAGCAAAATTAACTTCAAACAAAACTATACTGTTTTTCAATACTCACCTATCTGCCAGGATTACTTGAAGCAGCCTGATGATAAATTGGAGGCGCAGCCACACTATTGCCTGCAGAGCAGATGCTGAAGGAGGAGTTGGATCATTACCAACCGTGACTCGCCTGCCAATATTTGGACTTCCACCTCGAATTCCTTTTCGACCACTGGATTTGTTCGATGAAACATCATTTCCTGAAGGAACTAAACCAACATGTTTGGCACCATTTCGTGATATTGCTTTGATGTGTTCACTGACAGTTCCCATCTGTTTGATCAATTCACCAGCAAATATACTGCGAAATTCAGGCGAACTCCTGTCGATGCATGGCAACATTAATTCAGCAAAGGCCTTCTCAGTTACATATTTATTTATATTAGATCTGGTGGCTTCAACGCTTCTATCGACATTATTTGGGGTACTTTTGCTTGGCCTTTTGGCATCGGCAGGGTCATCCACAACTTCTCCTTCCTCGATCGGAGCGGCTTCCAGTTTCCTCTTGGCACTTCTGTTAGCCATTACATCAGTGAGCAAGCTGGACCATCCCCATGGTTTCCAAACCTGTGCCTTTATTGGAACACCTCTTCGTGTAGCAATAGTAAGAAGCTGCTGTCTTGTGGACTTGCGTCCCAGAACAGCATCTTGCCCTTGAAGGATCCATTTGACATCCACGACAAGTGACTCCTGTAGCTTCCCAAGAAGGTGGACAACTTCAGAATAGAGAGGAGCAGCATCAGGTCTGGCAACTAATCTCGACAGGATGATTTCAGTAAACCCTTTCTCGCTTTCAGATAGTGTAAAGCTCTCGGAATTAGGGGACAGCTTCCGAAGCCCGTCTGCAAGTGTCATCAGTATCGGCATCGGTATCTTACTTTTTTCAGCTTTGTCAAGTTTCTCTGCAAGAGCCTGTTCATCTAAAAGAAGTCTCAACTCAACCCATTGCCAATGGAACTTTGCAGGTTGGAGGGTATCTAGGGACTGAACAAGCCTCTCCGAGAGGAGTTTTAACTCATTCTCTTTTGCCTCACCAGGTTCAGAACCATCCACCTGAATAACTGCTGGTGTTTTACAATCAACAAGGGCGTTCAGAAAAAGACGGCCACGGAGAGGCATAAATAGCTGCCTCACATTCTTGTCGGAGCAATGTGTTTCAAGCATTGCAGCAAACTCCGAATCACCAACATCAGCAGCCAGAAGATCATACAGCTGATGTGTATTACGAAAGCAAATATCTCGAAAAGGTTGATGCCTAGTGATGTCATTTATTGCATTTGCAATAGACTGGTAAACTTGCATGTCTTCTCGGCTAAGGATATACTGCCTCCAACGTACTATTGCAAAAATTGAATAGGCTGGAGGAAATACCACACTCAAAGGAAGCTTCTGCTGCAACCTCGAGAGTGCCAGAACATACGACTCACCAAGAATGTCTGCAATAAGCCCATCATAGACGGTTCTACAGTTTCCCAATAGAATCCTAAACCAGTGAACCAAAACCTCTATTGAATTATCCATCTTAAATGTTACAGCAGAACGGGACGCACCATTATTGCTAGGTCTCAAACCTCTTAGGACCTGCTGAATTTCCAAGCCATCTTTTACTTTCAGGACAGCAATCATCCGCTCAAGACTGACAGCTCCATGAACAACAGCACCCACAACAAGTGCAGAGATAGCAGCGGCTACTTTTCCAGCCCTCCCAACAAAGCCTTTCCCTGAGGTACTTAGAGGTTCATTTGTATGATTTCCATAGGCATCATGAGTCTCAGAAGATGGTTGAAACTGATTGCGCTGGACCTTAGGAGGAGCAAAAGCTGCTGTAACAGCTGAAGAAGCTTCAACAGCCAGAGCTACTTCAAAAACCCGACTGAAGCGGTCCCCAAGAGCTTCTTTCAGTAAGCAGAGAGAATTTATGTGGATGTGCAAAGTGTGCCGAACAAAGCTTAATGAATTACCAATAGAAGCAACTCCATGATAGTTACCCCCTGCAAAATCCAAATGTTTAGCTATGACATGCCCGGCATTCACAACAACTGCAGAAACGGCAGAAGCAACTGCTGAAGGGTCTCCATCTGGAGTTGCTCCTCCGTTTTGCCTGATACATTCTACTAAGCCCAAAACAGTGTCATGTGCAATTTGAAAACTGTCTTCCTTCTCAAAAGAGGGACTCTTGGGTGCTGCAGGAATTTTCTTTTCCTTCAAATTGCGTTGAATCTCTTCAGCTTGCCGCTGCACTATCTCCTTCATATTTGGAATAATTCTTGAACCCCTTCCGCTAAGCTTTTGACGGACTTGATCATCAATCTCTTCACCTCCTAAGACTCCCGAAGAGGAAACAAAATCACCATCAATCGACCGACCATTATCAAGATCAGCTAGCAGTCGCTGGTCACACGTGGTCCTAAAAATTTTCTCCCACCTAACCACGCTAGCCACATCCCTATATTTCCTCAAAAAATACCGGGTATAAGGAAAAGCTGCTGGTGCGGGATGCCTTGCAGTTCCTAACACAAAATTTCTGTTTGTTGAAGCATTGAGGACTTCAGGCAAAAGATCAGTTGCAAGAAGTATGTTCTCGTACCTGCAAGGATTACATAGTAGAGCCATCAGAGAAAATCAATATACAGTATATAGCTAAGTCGAAACATCAGTTCATCACATATGACTATCTCTCTCGCTACCCTCTCTAGTCAAGGAACTTTGTTTACGTTCAAAAACAAATCTTTAACTGAATAGTTGCTTCAAAAAGTTCATTCCCACTAATTCACATCTGTAAGCATAAAAAACACTGAGCACGTCTACATATAAAACCAGAAACATAAGTAACTCTTACTAAATTGTAGGGCATATCAGCACATAAAAACAAAACAGTGTCTACTTAATAGATAAATGGTGGTGGATATATGAGAACAGACTGCAGACATCACACAAGTATTGTTCATTTCTAGTAAACCTTCATGACATGGAACTTGATAAGGCAAAACACACATGAAATCACCACAATTTAGGCCACGTTTTCGTTTCACATAGATGCAGAAACAACAAAACAGAAGATGATACTATCATCTATACTAGTGACTAAAATTTCATTATCTTCTGACTAAAATTTCATTATCTTCTATTCCCATGTTGCCTGCTTCACGTTTACTTAAACTGAGACTAATGGAATCAACATTAGGAGAAACGTACCTAAGCAAGGATGAGAACACAAATGCCTCACCGACCTGACAAACTTGGTTATCTCTGTTCTTCATATGCGCCGCACTTCTCCCAACTTGACCAAGCGTACCCATTCCTCCACGAATTTTTGCTAGCAACCATACAAGGAACCTTGCAGCAGAGGCTAAATCACAGCATGTGTCCAGTATATAGAGAATTGACATCAGTTCTTCATCTCCTAGCCTCCATTTGGGCACAGTTTTGTCATCAGGCTGAGAGGAAAATGAGCTTATGGAATTGCTAGCTTTGCAAGCTGTCGTTTCATTTCCTTCAACAAGTTGCCTTACTGATTTCAACAACCACACAGAAATGGAGCGCCTTTCAAGCAATCTAAGTTTCTTCAATGACTTCCCAACTTCAGCCAGATTTGTCATCCTCGTGTGATCAGCATCTTTGCCATTGTCACCATCAGTGCTAGGTTTATGGTGAGGACAGCTCAGCTTGCTCTCGCAAAGATGACTTGTAGATGCCTCCCCCTGACTGCCTTCAATTTTAGCAGTCGCAAGCTGTGCCAGATTCTGTGTTTTGCGAACCACTTTTGCTCTACCTCTAGAAGTTTGCTTAATAGACTTCAGTGCAGGTTCAGCCTTAAAAGATTCTTGTAGCTCTGTCCCTTTCCTCACCCACCAAACATCTTCCTCGTCTGATTGAATCAATGGGAAGAAAGGAGAGGTTCTCTCATCCAACTTTTGTCCATTAATCCTCATACAATCCTCACAGCCGTTTTTTGCTTCTCCGGTATCAACTTGTGTCAGTGTTGAAGTAGACGATCCTTGAAAGTTCATTTTAGTTTCATTTTGTTCTGATTCTGCCGAGTGGGGATATATAAAACACAACAGGCTCGACACCAGAACTTTCACATCTTCTACTTGTTCAGGCACACCGCCGTGATTAGTTCCTGATGGAATCCGGAGGTAGGAACTTGAAGTATACTCACCCCTGTTATTTGCATCAAATGACTGACCACTTGAAAGTTCAGAAAGCACAAGGCGTCGTTCACTGGAATATGTTGACATCACCTCATGCAATTGTTGCTCTTCAGCAACTACATCTTCCTCGAGAATATCAAATAAAGACGACCCAGGAAGCTGCTTTAAAATTCTGTGGTGCCTCCTTTTCCTTTCCATATCTAGCAGAGTACCATTCTTATCGGTTACTCCACTAATAATTAGCTGCCTTACATAAGCTTGAGGATAAAATACACCGCTGCGAATAAGCTCTATGATGAGAACATCCACACGTTTAAAACCTGCAGCACTGCTAACCTCATGTTGATCCAGCCAGCACACAATGATGTCATGCAATGGACCAGGACTTTCAAAGATATCCTTCCTTTCCTTCTTCTCCTCCTCATTTTTTCCATTACTTCTCAATCCAGAAGAATCACCCACTTTAGTTGCAGCCACTGAAGCATCATTCAGCGAAGAACCTTTACCGATATTATTCATTGCAATGCGACTGCTACTCTTAGACCGAGACAATTTATTCATCTCGGTCATTTTGTTTTTCAAGATAGACACTGCCAGATGTATCTGAGATAAATCTCTTCTTCCTGTAAATTTTACATTCTGACTGGGAGATGTACGGCAATCACGATAATCACATGTTGCCCATTCACAAAGAAAAAATATGGAACAGATTAGGGATAACTCAACAGTCCCAATCCACATTAGAGAAGACTGCAAGCAAGGACTGACTTCTTTAATCCACCTTTCTTCCATTAATGCATCAGATAGATCATTAAAGAGTGAAGAATACGCCATTGTCAAATTTCCTGTGACAAGAGCCTTGTCCAAAGCCTGTACCACTTTCGCTGCACCACGTGCATGAACATTAGGACTGGCAAGGGTCGCCAGATCAGATGCTCGTCTCTGAATTGAACAGACAGCATAACCGCAGGACAGATACCGGTACACATCCCGCCTCTTAGAACTAGACATTTCACCACCACCAGTTATCTTCAGCAAAGCACCTCTACCATATACATCAGGGGCCACAAATGAAGGAAGAGGAAAGCAGTCCAAAGAAACAAATGTATCTGGCACCGCAAGTACCATGTATCGCAGTAACTCAGCTATAACAGAAGAGATAGATGACCTTTTCGGATTATCAACAGCAGAAGCATCACTCAGACGTCTAACCAGAATTTCCACAAACATGCGCACATATGTTTGTGAGAGAGTGATGGTCTCAACCAAGCCAAGTACAATAGGCAAAAGAAGCTCCAAGGCCTCAACTGAATCTCTCTCCTGGTGGAGGGTAGAAGCAAATCATTAACGAGAAAAAACACTGTCAAGGGAACTGAAACATCATGGAATATGACAAATCACTCTTTCAATGCAACAAAAGTACCTGAAGTTGGTAACATAACCATTCAATAAGTACCGAGGGAACTAGCAATTCTTCTGTGAGATGCCATTGGACAAGACGAACCATATACCACCATTTGAAGTGCACCAAGGGCTCTTCAGTATCTCCACCAGCTGAGGGTGCTTCATGTTTCAATTTTACTTGAGTTGCTCCAGAAATAAGCCCTGCTGACGGCTGTTCTTTAAAAGACGGATGTGCCTCTTTTAGATTAAATTCGTCCAGAAGCTGTTGCAAATATTCAACAACATCCTTTGTCCACTGGTTAGATCGTTGATTATCAGAAGCACCAGTTGAGATACTGCTGGATGTTGGTCGAACCTGTGGCTACAGCAGGACTTTGTTACAATTATTATATAATATATGCCAGTTGGTAGGAAGCATGAGATGGCTCAAAAGAATTGCAAACCTGATTTAGGTATGTAACTTTCACAAACCATGTTGCCCTTAGTAATGGAACATTGCATCGAGTAAGAACATCAAAAAGTGATTTCCTACGATAACCATGAGGAACGTGCTCAGATAACAAACGCAGTCGCTTGTTTGGCTGGGCAAGGGCCTGCAGAGTAATGGCACACACAAACAAGAAAAATAAGTTAAACTAAGCATAGCCATGGCAGCAGCAATGTAACAAAAGTAAACTCGGTGCCAGTAAAAACCACAAATCAAGATTCGCATCCTATTAGCCTTCACACCCTTGCTAGATGCAAAATTTTATGAGATACAGCAAGGGAGATCTACAAAGATACCGCCTATGCCAAACAACATAATAATTGCCAAACGGTAATACAGGGTTGAAGTCAAAGCAACTCCGCAAAAGAAATACAGTTCATCATTAACTGGTATGCAAATACTGAACTAAAGAAAAACACCTAACCATCATGCAAAGATGAGTGAGATAAAGTTTTTGGTGAAATAGATAACAAATTGCAGAACTTCTGCCAGCGTCCTATTTAAAAGAAATTTTAATAACAAACAGAAGGTCATTTCAGCCAACCTCAGCCCATTTTCTGCGGGAGTCCTCATTACATGGTCTTTGCTCCGGATAAACTCCAGGTTTTATCAACAGTGATCCAGAAAGAGGAACTCCATAAACTTGGCCAGCCTATGAAAACAGGAAAAGTCACTGGTCTGTTTGACATATCAGAAGATAAGACATATCAAGTTTGACAGACATCCACATTGAAGCAAATTAGCCAAATCAAGAGCGATGACGCGATACCTTTCTCTTTTGAGCACGAGATTCATTAATAGCCCTTAACCGTTTCTTTAGTGCCTTCAGAAAACAATGGACAACAAAAGGTGTGAAGTGTAGCCATAGTCTCCACCCAATACATAAAACGGAAAAAGAGGGAAAGAAAGAAATGTAACAAAGAAATGAAAGGTGTGCTTTTAAGGTTCCACGTGCTATCCATCAGCGAGAAAGGTTAGGAACTAGTAATTCCTAACAATCATATAATGCATCTACAATCCTCCCCTGAGCCCTTCACGTTGAAGTCACGTTCTTGAAACATTACAGATCAACAAGGTAAACTTAATAGAACCTCCGATTCAACTCAAATATAAAAGGAAGACAGCCCAGCCTTGCCTTCTGCATAACCAGCCAAGTTGAACCCCAAACCCTGACAGCGCTAGATGCTACCGTCTCCACACAGCACCCAAAGAGAACAGAAGCAAACAAGCCGTGACATCAAACATCAGAGTAAGGTTTTCAATGATTACATGTATCATGTATGCATGGATGATCAGCTAGTGCAAACAAGCATTTCATTATTGATGATAGAGATCAACTAGCCATTACACCATCCACAATAGCAATTTGTTTTTCAGGCTAGTGAACTACTCCCTCCGTTCCCAAATGTAAGTCTTTTTAGAGATTCCACTACAAACTACAAACGGATGTATATAGACATATTTTAGAGTGTAGATTCACTTATTTTGCTCTGTATGTAGTCCATAGTGGAATCTCTAAAAAGACTTATATTTAGGAACGGAGGGAGTAAAACAAACAGAAAACAGATGGGCAAAAGATAATTCCTGTTTTACAGTCAACCTATCATCAAATCATCTATGTATAAACTCGTACAGTACAGAAGGTAAATAAATCTGTAACACCCTGGTGCTGATTGGGTTACAGAAAGGTGAAACATAAATGGTTAGGACTGAAATCATATCATACAAAATTAAGCAGTAATTAGTTATACATACTGGGAAAACAAGATACCCCCACGACCAAATTTTCTTACCTCCTTGCATTTTCCAACTATATCTGGCTTGCAGAAGTATGAGATATGACTGAGTACGATCTCTCTTGCTTCCTATCAAGCCCATCAAAGAAATAATAACAGTCAAGAATGATAGATATGTAGTAAATTTATAATTATGTCTAACTCTAAACCCATGACAATATTCAATAAGCAGGGGGGTGGCCCTAAATTAATGCATCGTACAAAGCTTTTATGCCCAAACGCACCTCTATTCCTTCAACAGTCTCCTTGTACCCAGACTGTACATATTCTTTGGTTAACGTCTCTTCAGGACAGTTTGGGGTTTGAGGATAGAAGTCAGGTGGTCCAAGCCTACAAAAGAGCCATATCGAAGAGGACTACTGAGTGAGACTAAGTGAAGTCATATCACAGGACAAAACAACTAGTATCTGTAGCCAAAAAGAGCAATGGAAATGTGTTCACATATGCAAACAATGAGTCAATGCTGAAACTGAGGGCAAAGAAAGTAACCAAAATACAACCACTGTGAGGCGGACAATAAATTAATAAGCCGCATACTCTGGCTCTTTCAGTGAAGTGCTTTTGGTTCAGAAGTTTATACATACTTGTTGTTAAGTGGTTCCCTGTCACACTTTAGCCTGTACGGAGCTAGCTGTTGTTGTCGCCTGAAAAACAGTAGTATTAGGAAACACAGGTCACAATTTACTACTGGCACAGGAAAATGCAAATGACAGATTTGGATAGTAGTGTCAACTTACTTCACCGGAAACATGGCAACGATTAATTGATTTTGCCACCAGCATACTGTTTTTCTAGTCATCAAGAACCCTACGTTCTACTACCTCCGTTCCAAAATATATGATAGGCTAAACTAGCCTACCAAAACATCATTTATTTTGGAACGGAGCTAGCCTACCAAAAACATCATATATTTTGGAACGTAGGTAGTGGTTATATTAGATACTGCGAATTTATGGTATAGGATAAAAGTGACGAAAGACTCCTTTTTAGGGGGAAAAGATGCATTTTTTATTCCTCGAGTAAAATTAGCTGTGAAGGTTGGGGGTTTATTTCACCCCAATGAAAAGCAAAAATCTCCATTTTGCAACAAACAGAGTCTGCAGTTCCTTTTTTGTTCCAACAATACAGATTGATGTATAATGTAATGCCATAGATAACCAATGATAAGGACCTGATGCTCCGCGAAACTGTGAAGTGTTATTCAGAAAATGAGCTAGCTAGTCCATCTTAAAGACAAGTGACGGTAAATATGATGGCTTAGCTTGCACTTGGTTCAATTAAAATAGCTTCGGCTGTACAATACTAGGTTGTGACAGAATAATAGTTCATATAAAGGGTAGCTATTCATTTCATTCCATACACTGAAAAATCCAAGTATAGCATACGGCGGGTTCATTATTGGAAGTTCGAGCGTGCACGTGGCGTAGTAACGGAAACGGAACACAGTAATGCCTCTAACGAAACGCCATTACTACGGCACCATACCTTCTAGCTTGCTGCGTAATTACTGATCCATGAGAGACTACTACCAACTAAATACAGACTAATTGGCGCGCCTCGGCTCGCTAACACTACGCTATTGTCGATACCGGTTTGATTAAGCAGCTAAATTTGCACGGGCAGAGCAGAACAGGGGCGTGTTAATACCTCGGGTTCAGGGGGTAATTGGGCGGAGCGTAGGGCGAGACATCGAGCCTGGAGCTGTCCCTGCCGCCGGCCGACGCCGGGCCGCCGCTAAACCCAGAGCTGTTGCTGTTGCCGGCGCCCGCGTACCTCTGCATCTCGCCCAGCGAGTCAGCAGCAGCATGCCGCTGCCGCCGCCGCGAACATGGGCCGGGTCCCCCGCGAAACCCTAGGGGCGGATCAGGGCGCCTCCCCGCCGATTCGGGCGGGATCCGCGCGCGCGCCGCCCGGATTCCCCGATCCCAGCCCCAAAGCTAGGGTTTTGGCGGCCGGAAGTCGGGAATCCGCGGGGAATTTTTGCGGAAAAAGGAAGAAAGGCGCCGCCTTCCGGCGCCGGAGGGGGAGCTAGGGTTTCCCAATCGGGCGGCCGGAACCCTAGGCGGGGTAGCGGCGCGGAGGGGAGGGGGGGAGCAGGAGCGAGCGCGGAGGGGGGGACGGGGCAGTGACGCGACGGCGATTGGTGCGGGGGGATTGGGCGATGTAGAGAGAGAAAGTGGGGGAGCCGGACGGAGTTTGACTCTTTTTTAAAGCTGCCTCCTTTCCTTCCTTCCTTCCTCCCTCGTTGCTTCCTTCCCCCTCCGATGGATTTTTCTCTCTCTAGGACTGGAGTCGATGGTCGGATGGGCTCTCTCTCTATCTCTACTACTGGTCACGCTCTCACTCTCTCTCTAGATTGTGACGACGATGATGGATGGAGAAATAGAGGGATCTGGTCTCGACAAGAGCCTTTGTCCTATATATGTATGCCCCCCTTGGTGGCATAAAGGTGAGAAACTGAATCTCTAATGTCCCAAAAATACATCATCTTTGCATCTTGGCAACAGTATGTGATGCTTAGATGCTTTAAGCTGTTTTTGGTAAAACTAAGAATATATGTATATGTGGTGGTGGAGCCAACCTTTTTTATGAGATGGGAAGCTCTTTCGGGGGAAAGTGGCGTGTGCGATGAGCAATAATGCTACACTTACGGATAGATTCTACAGATTACACTTTACGGATGGCTTGTGGCATCAGGTGGTTGGAAGGGAGAAGTTGTCGAAACGGACAGGCGGGACACGCGCCCTTGTCCTCCACCGGCCCGCCCGTCGAGGACACAACGCTTCTACTTTCCCTCTCATTCCCAAAAACCCTCCCGCGCTCCCCCTCCACTCCCTCCTCCGTGGTCGGCGCCCCGAAGAAACCCGTTGACCCGGTTGCCACCACCGCCCACCCCACAATGAAGAAGAAGAAAGCACGGTCGAAGCTCACGCCGGCGGAGATCGCATGGCTCGACAAAGAATCGGCCAAGAGGAGGTCCCGGCGGACCGTTCAGGCGGAGAAGAAAGCCGTTGCCGACTTCGCCCTCGAGGTCGCGACCGCGCAGCACAAGGCCGGCGTCAAGGAAAACGAGGCCATCGTCGCCAAGGCCAGACAGGCAGCGACGACGAACGCCCTCCTCATGCTAGGTTTTAGCCGACCCGCGCCGGCCATTCTCTTCGCCGCCGCCATGGCAGCGGCGAGCACAAGCTCGTCGGTCGTTCACCCTCCGTAGTACCAGTCGTCGAGATCCTCCATAACACCAGAGATGGTCGGTTATCATCCGGTGCGGCAGCATGCTCCGACCCGGTTCTCCACGTCGGCGGGCGGCAGCGTGATTGCGCTGGCCATGATATGTCTCCAACGTATCTATAATTTTTATTGTTACATGCTATTATATTATCTGTTTTGGATGTTTTATATGCATTAATATGTTATTTTATATTATTTTTTGGACTAACTTATTAACCTAGAGCCCAGTGTCAGTTTCTGTTTTTTCCTTGTGTTTGAGTTTTACAGAAAAAGAATATCAAACGGAGTCCAGACGGAATAAAATTTCCGCGATGATTTTTCTTGGACCAAAAGACATCCACGAGCTAGGAGAGGGGGCCAGAAAAGTCCTGAGGGCTCCACAAGCCCTCAGGGCGCGCCTCCTGGCTTGTGGGCCCCACAGGACTACTCCAACCCTAATTTTTGCTCTATAAATTCTCAAATATTCCCAAACGACCAGAAGCGTCCACCAAAAAATGTTTCTGCTGCCCCAAGCCTCAGTTCCCGTGAGATCCCATCTTGGGGTCTTTTCCGACACCCTGCCGGAGGGGGTTCGATTACGGAGGGCATCTACATCAACTCTATTGTCCTTCCGATGAAGCGTGAGTAGTTTACCACAGACCTACGGGTCCATAGCTAGTAGCTAGATGGCTTCTTCTCTCTCTATGATCTTCAATACCATGTTCTCCTCGATGTTCTTGGAGTTCTATCCGATGTAATCTTCTTTTGCGGTGTGTTTGTCGAGATCCGATGAATTATGGATTTATGATCATATTATCTATGAATATTATTTAAGTTTTTCTGAATTCTTATATGCATGATCAAATATCTTTGTATTTCTCTTCGAATTATCGGTATGGTAGGGCCAACTAGATTGGTTCTTCTTGTAATGGGAGAGGTGCTTAGTTTTGGGTTCAATCTTGCGGTGTCCTCACCCAGTGACATGGTAGGGGTAGCGATGCACATATTGTATTGTTGCTATCAAGGGTAAAAAGATGGGGTTTCCATCATATTGCTTGAGTTTATCCCTCTACATCATGTCATCTTACTTAAGGCGTTACTCCATTCTTATGAACTTGATGCATGCTGGATAGCGGTCGATGTGTGGAGTAATAGTAGTAGATGCAGACAGGAGTCGGTCTACTTGACACGGACGTGATGCCTATATTCATGATCATTGCCTTGGATATCGTCATAGCTTTGTGCTTTTCTGTCAATTGCTCAACAGTAATTTGTTTACCCACCGTATGCTTTCTTTCAAGAGAGAAGCCTCTAGTGAAACATATGGCCCCGGGGTCTATTTTCCATCATATATTTTCAGATCTATACATAAAAAACCCAAAAAATACCTTGTTGCAATTTATTTGTTTTTACTTTGTTTTACGTTTTAGAAATCTTTTATATCTATCTCTATCAGATCTCATCCTTGCAAGAGACTGTGAAGGGATTGACAACCCCTTTATCGCGTTGGGTTCAAGTGTTTGATTGTTTGTGCAGGTGCATATATTGGAGACTTGCATGTACCTCCTACTGGATTGATACCTTGGTGAGGGAGTCCTGGATTAGGGGGTCCTCGGGTGTCCGGGCTGTGTGATATGGGCCGGACTGATGGGCCGTGAAGATACAAGGTAGAAGACCTTCCCCCGTGTCCGGATAGGACTCTCCCTATGCGTGGATGGCAAGACTGGCGTCCGGATATGTAATTTCCTTCTTCTGCAAGCCGACTTTGTACAACCCTAGGCCCCTCCGGTGTGTATATAAACCGGAGGGTTTAGTCCGTAGAGGCTATCAGAATTCATATAGGCTAGACATCTAGGGTTTAGCCATTACGATATCGAGGTAGATCTACTCTTGTAACCCCCATACTCATCAAATACAATCAAGCAAGATGTAGGGTTTTACCTCCATTAAGAGGGCCCGAACCTGGGTAAACATCGTGTTCCCTGTGTCCCTTGTTACCTTCGATCCTCAGACGCACAGTTCGCGTCGCGACCCCTACCCGAGATCGGCCAGTTTTGACATCGACATTGGTGCTTTCATTGAGAGTTCCACTGTGTGTCATCGGTAGAAGGTTTGATGGCTTGTTCGGTCATCAACAACGATGCTGTTTCTGGGGAAACTTTTCTCCCTGGTCAACTTTTTGTGTTTGGCGGCTTCGCTCTGTGTGCCAATTCAATTGGTCACCTTGAACAGATCGACAACTACGCCCCTGGTCATCAGATCAGGTTCGGGAGCCTGAATTACGTCGCTGATGTTCGAGGAGACTTGATCTTCGAAGGGTTCACGGCCTCGACCGCTATTCCTCATCTTCAAGAAGGAAACCCGTCGGATCCATCATCAGGCACCGCTCAAAGACCAACTATCACCCCTGCCCTAGCCTTAGATCTAGAGCAGACCAACTCACCCGAAGATGGGAGTTTGAAACCCACCGGACTCTCTCCTATTACGGAGCTCCCTGCCGGAGACCCAGAGGCGACTATATTTTCGGCAAGCCTAGAATCAAACAGGACACTCCCTCTCATCGGGGAGCCGAACTCACCTCTGGACGCCAACTTCGAACTCTCAAGGTCTGCGTCCAGTTAGCACGGCCAGGTAGAGTCTACCATGCCCAGCTCCGCAGGTCCTCAGTTCCCCGTCCAGTCTTCGCTCCTAAACGAGGCCCTGGACTTAATGTGATCTCTCGCCATTACGGAAGTATCACCTCCGAACCACGCTCAGCCCGGACTAGGGGCTGAGAGCGGGGAATATTTTACGCCCCACCCACCACCCACTTAATAGCCACTGTCGAAGACTTGACCGACATGCTAGATTACGCCTCCGAAGACATCGATGATATGGACGACGATGCCGGAGACGAACCAGGCCAGAATCCGCCTATCACCGGGCGTTGGACGACCACCTCCACATACGATGTGTATATGGTGGATACACCTAAAAAGGACGACGACAACGGCAGGAAGGATCCGATTGAGGACAAGCCCGTCGAGGCACCATCAAAACGTCAACGTCAGCGGCGCCGCTTAAAATCGCGTCGCGAAAAGGAAAGCAATACCGGCACCGGAGACAACAACACTCCGCATGATGCCGAAGATCCCGAAGACCCCGCCGAGCCTGCGTCCGAGCAGGATGAATGGGAGGAGGGACAAGTTTGTTGGGGAACGTAGTAATTTCAAAAAAATTCCTACGCACACACAGGATCATGGTGATGCATAGCAACAAGAGGGGAGAGTGTGTCCACGTACCCTCGTAGACCGAAAGCGGAAGCGTTAGCACAACGCGGTTGATGTAGTCGTACGTCTTCACGATCCGACCGATCCGAGTACCGAACGTACGGCACCTCCGAGTTCAGCACACGTTTAGCTCGATGACGTCCCTCGAACTCCGATCCAGCCGAGCTTTAAGGGAGAGTTCCGTCAGCACGACGACGTAGTGACGGTGATGATGATGCTACCAATGCAGGGCTTCGCCTAAGCACCGCTACGATATTATCGAGGTGGAATATGGTGGAGGGGGGCACCGCACACGGCTAAGAGATCAAGAGATCAATTGTTGTGTCTCCAAGGGGTGCCCCCCTCCCCGTATAAAAAGGAGTGGAGGAGGGGGAGGGGGCCGGCCACCCTAGGCGCGCCCCATGAGGAGTCCTACTCCCACCGGGAGTAGGACTCTCCCCTTCCAAGTGGGAGTAGGAGAGGAGAGGGAAGGAGAGAGAGAGGGGGAAAGGAAAGGGGGGCGCCGCCCCCCTCCTTGTCCAATTCGGACTGGGGGGAAGGGGGCGCGCGGCTGCCCTTGGCCGCCCCTCCTCTTCTCCACTAGGGCCCAATGGGCCCATTAGTCTCCCCGGGGGGTTCCGGTAACTCCCCGGTACTCCGGTATGTGTCTGAAACTCCCCGAAACCATTCCGGTGTCCGAACATAGTCGTCCAATATATCGATCTTTATGTCTCGACCATTTCGAGACTTCTCGTCATGTCCGTGATCATACCCGGGACTCCGAACTACCTTCGGTACATCAAAACACGAAACTCATAATATCGATCGTCATCTAACTTTAAGCGTGCGGACCCTACGGGTTCGAGAACTATGTAGACATGACCGAGACACGTATCCGGTCAATAACCAATAGCGGAACCTGGATGCTCATATTGGCTCCTACATATTCCACGAAGATCTTTATCGGTCAAACCGCATAACAACATATGTTGTTCCCTTTGTCATCGGTATGTTACTTGCCCGAGATTCGATCGTCGGTATCTCAATACCTAGTTCAATCTCGTTACCGGCAAGTCTCTTTACTCGTTCCGTAATACATCATCTCGCAACTAACTCATTAGTCACAATGCTTGCAAGGCTTATAGTGATGTGCATTACCGAGAGGGCCCATAGATACCTCTCCGACAATCGGAGTGACAAATCCTAATCTCGAAATACGCCAACCCAACAAGTACCTTTGGAGACACCGGTAGAGCACCTTTATAATCACCCAGTTACGTTATGACGTTTGGTAGCACACAAAGTGTTCCTCCGGTAAACGGGAGTTGCATAATGTCATAGTCATAGGAGCATGTATAAGTCATGAAGAAAGCAATAGCAACATACTAAACGATCAAGTGCTAAGCTAAAGGAATGGGTCAAGTCAATCACATTATTCTCCTAATAATGTGATCTCGTTAATCAAATGACAACTCATGTCCATGGCTAGGAAACTTAACCATCTTTGATTAACGAGCTAGTCAAGTAGAGGCATACTAGTGACTCTATGTTTGTCTATGTATTCACACATGTATTATGTTTCCGGTTAATACAATTCTAGCATGAATAATAAACATTTATCATGATATGGGGAAATAAATAATAACTTTATTATTGCCTCTAGGGCATATTTCCTTCAGTCTCCCACTTGCACTAGAGTCAATAATCTAGATTACACAGTAATGACTAACACCCATGGAGTTTTGGTGCTGATCATGTTTTGCTCGTGGAAGAGGCTTAGTCAACGGGTCTGCAACATTCAGATCCGTATGTATCTTGCAAATCTCTATGTCTCCCACCTGGACTTGGTCCCGGATGGAATTGAAGCGTCTCTTGATGTGCTTGGTTCTCTTGTGAAATCTGGATTCCTTTGCCAAGGCAATTGCACCAGTATTGTCACAAAAGATTTTCATTGGACCCGATGCACTAGGTATGACACCTAGATCGGATATGAACTCCTTCATCCAGACTCCTTCATTTGCTGCTTCTGAAGCAGCTATGTACTCCGCTTCACACGTAGATCCCGCCACGACGCTTTGTTTAGAACTGCACCAACTGACAGCTCCACCGTTCAATGTAAACACGTATCCGGTTTGCGATTTAGAATCGTCCGGATCAGTGTCAAAGCTTGCATCGACGTAACCATTTACGACTAGCTCTTTGTCACCTCCATAAACGAGAAACATATCCTTAGTCCTTTTCAGGTATTTCAGGATGTTCTTGACCGCTATCCAGTGATCCACTCCTGGATTACTTTGGTACCTCCATGCTAGGCTAATAGCAAGACACACATCAGGTCTGGTACACAGCATTGCATACATGATAGAGCCTATGGCTAAAGCATAGGGAACATCTTTCATTTTCTCTCTATCTTCTGCAGTGGTCGGGCATTGAGTCTGACTCAACTTCACACCTTGTAACACAGGCAAGAACCCTTTACTTGCTTGATCCATTTTGAACTTCTTCAAAACTTTGTCAAGGTATGTGCTTTGTGAAAGTCCTATCAAGCGTCTTGATCTATCTCTATAGATCTTGATGCCTAATATGTAAGCAGCTTCACCGAGGTCTTTCATTGAAAAAACCTTTATTCAAGCATCCTTTTATGCTATCCAGAAATTCTATATCATTTCCAATCAGCAATATGTCATCCACATATAATATCAAAAATGCTACAGAGCTCCCACTCACTTTATTGTAAATACAGGCTTCTCCAAAAGTCTGTATAAAACCATATGCTTTGATCACACTATCAAAACGTTTATTCCAACTCCGAGAGGCTTGCACCAGTCCATAAATGTATCGCTGGAGCTTGCACACTTTGTTAGCTCCCTTTGGATCGACAAAACCTTCTGGTTGCATCATATACAACTCTTCTTCCAAAAATCCATTCAGGAATGCAGTTTTGACATCCATTTGCCAAATTTCATAATCATAAAATGCAGCAATTGCTAACATGATTCGGACAGACTTAAGCATCGCTACGGGTGAGAAAGTCTCATCGTAGTCAATCCCTTGAACTTGTCGAAAACCTTTTGCAACAAGTCGAGCTTTATAGACAGTAACATTACCGTCAGCGTTAGTCTTCTTCTTGAAGATCCATTTATTCTCAATGGCTTGCCGATCATCGGGCAAGTCAACCAAAGTCCACACTTTGTTCTCATACATGGATCCCATCTCAGATTTCATGGCCTCAAGCCATTTTGCGGAATCTGGGCTCACCATCGCTTCTTCATAGTTCGTAGGTTCACCTTGGTCAAGTAACATGACCTCCAGAATAGGATTACCGTACCACTCTGGTGCGGATCTTACTCTGGTTGACCTACGAGGCTCAGTAGTAACTTGATCTGAAGTTTCATGATCGATATCATTAGCTTCCTCACTAATTGGTGTAGGTGTCACAGGAACCGGTTTATGTGATGAACTACTTTCCAATAATGGAGCAGGTACAGTTACCTCATCAAGTTGTACTTTCCTCCCACTCACTTCTTTCGAGAGAAACTCCTTCTCTAGAAAGGATCCATTCTTGGCAATGATTGTCTTGCCTTCGGATCTATGATAGAAGGTGTACCCAACAGTTTCCTTTGGGTGTCCTATGAAGACACATTTCTCCGATTTGGGTTCGAGCTTATCAGGTTGAAGCTTTTTCACATAAGCATCGCAACCCCAAACTTTAAGAAACGACAACTTTGGTTTCTTGCCAAACCATAGTTCATAAGGCGTCGTCTCAACGGATTTCGATGGTGCCCTATTTAACGTGAATGCAGCCGTCTCTAAAGCATAACCCCAAAACGATAGCGGTAAATCAGTAAGAGACATTATAGATCGCACCATATCTAGTAAAGTACGATTACGACGTTCGGATACACCATTACGCTGTGGTGTTCCGGGTGGCGTGAGTTGCGAAACTATTCCGCATTGTTTCAAATGTAGACCAAACTCGTAACTCAAATATTCTCCTCCACGATCAGATCGTAGAAACTTTATTTTCTTGTTACGATGATTTTCCACTTCACTCTGAAATTCTTTGAACTTTTCAAATGTTTCAGACTTATGTTTCATTAAGTAGATATACCCATATCTGCTCAAATCATCTGTGAAGGTGAGAAAATAACGATACCCGCCGCGAGCCTCAACATTCATTGGACCACATACATCAGTATGTATGATCTCCAACAAATCAGTTGCTCGCTCCATAGTTCCGGAGAATGGCGTTTTAGTCATCTTGCCCATGAGGCATGGTTTGCAAGTACCAAGTGATTCATAAACAAGTGATTCCATAAGTCCATCAGTATGGATTTTCTTCATGCGCTTTACACCAATATGACCCAAACGGCAGTGCCACAAATAAGTTGCACTATCATTATCAACTCTGCATCTTTTGGCTTCAACATTATGAATATGTGTATCATTACTTTCGAGATTCAACAAAAATAGACCACTCTTCAAGGGTGCATGACCATAAAAGATATTACTCATATAAATAGAACAACCATTATTCTCAGATTTAAATGAATAACCGTCTTGCATCAAACAAGATCCAGATATAATGTTCATGCTCAACGCTGGCACCAAATAACAATTATTCAGGTCTAAAACTAATCCCGAAGGTAGATGTAGAGGTAGCGTGCCGACGACGATCACATCGACTTTGGAACCATTTCCCACGCGCATCGTCACCTCGTCCTTAGCCAGTCTTCGCTTAATCCGTAGTCCCTGTTTCGAGTTGCAAATATTAGCAACAGAACCAGTATCAAATACCCAGGTGCTACTGCGAGCTCTAGTAAGGTACACATCAATAACATGTATATCACATATACCTTTGTTCACCTTGCCATCCTTCTTATCCGCCAAATACTTGGGGCAGTTCCGCTTCCTGTGTCCAGTCTGCTTGCAGTAGAAGCACTCAGTCTCAGGCTTAGGTCCAGACTTGGGTTTCTTCTCTTGAGCAGCAACTTGTTTGCTGTTCTTCTTGAAGTTCCCCTTCTTCTTCCCTTTGCCCTTTTTCTTGAAACTGGTGGTCTTGTTGACCATCAACACTTGATGCTCCTTTTTGATTTCTACCTCCGCAGCCTTTAGCATTGCGAAGAGCTCGGGAATTGTCTTATCCACCCCTTGCATATTATAGTTCATCACGAAGCTCTTGTAGCTTGGTGGTAGTGATTGAAGAATTCTGTCAATGACACTATCATCCTGAAGATTAACTCCCAGTTGAATCAAGTGATTGTATACCCAGACATTTTGAGTATATGTTCACTGACAGAACTATTCTCCTCCATCTTGCAGCTGTAGAACTTATTGGAGACTTCATATCTCTCAATTCGGGCATTTGCTTGAAATATTAACTTCAACTCCTGGAACATCTCATATGCTCCATGACGTTCAAAACGTCGTTGAAGTCCCGGTTCTAAGCCGTAAAGCATGGCACACTGAACTATTGAGTAGTCATCAGCTTTGCTCTGCCAGACGTTCTTAATGTCGTCAGTTGCATCTGCAGCAGGCCTGGCACCCAGCGGTGCTTCCAGGACGTAATTCTTTTGTGCAGCAATGAGGATAATCCTCAAGTTACGGACCCAGTCCGTGTAATTGCTACCGTCATCTTTCAACTTTGCTTTCTCAAGGAACGCATTAAAATTCAACGGAACAACAGCACGGGCCATCTATCTACAATCAACATAGACAAGCAAAATACTATCAGGTACTAAGTTCATGATAAATTTAAGTTCAATTAATCATATTACTTAAGAACTCCCACTTAGATAGACATCCCTCTAATCCTCTAAGTGATCACGTGATCCAAATCAACTAAACCATGTCCAATCATCACGTGAGATGGAGTAGTTTTCAATGGTGAACATCACTATGTTGATCATATCTACTATATGATTCACGCTCGACCTTTCGGTCTCAGTGTTCCGAGGCCATATCTGCATATGCTAGGCTCGTCAAGTTTAACCCGAGTATTCTGCATGTGCAAAACTGGCTTGCACCCGTTGTAGATGAACTTAGAGCTTATCACACTCGATCATCACGTGGTGTCTCGGCACGATGAAATTTGGCAACAGTGCATACTCAGGGAGAACACTTTTATCTTGAAATTTAGTGAGAGATCATCTTATAATGCTACCGTCAATCAAAGCAAAATAAGATGCATAAAGGATAAACATCACGTGCAATCAATATAAGTGATATGATATGGCCATCATCATCTTGTGCTTGTGATCTCCATCTCCGAAGCACCGTCATGATCACCATCGTCACCGGTGCGACACCTTGATCTCCATCATAGCATCGTTGTCGTCTCGCCAACTATTGCTTCTACGACTATCGCTACCGCTTAGTGATAAAGTAAAGCATTACAGGGCGATTGCATTGCATACAATAAAGCGACAACCATATGGCTCCTGCCAGTTGCCGATAACTCGGTTACAAAACATGATCATTTCATACAATAAAATATAGCATCATGCCTTGACCATATCACATCACAACATGCCCTGCAAAAACAAGTTAGACGTCCTCTACTTTATTGTTGCATGTTTTACGTGGCTGCTACGGGCTGAGCAAGAACCGTTCTTACCTACGCATCAAAACCACAACGATAGTTCGTCAAGTTAGTGCTGTTTTAACCTTCTCAAGGACCGGGCGTAGCCACACTCGGTTCAACTAAAGTTGGAGAAACTGACACCCGCCAGCCACCTGTGTGCAACGCACGTCGGTAGAACCAGTCTCGCGTAAGCGTACGCGTAATGTCGGTCCGGGCCGCTTCATCCAACAATACCGCCGAACCAAAGCATGACATGCTGGTAAGCAGTATGACTTGTATCGCCCACAACTCACTTGTGTTCTACTCGTGCATAAACATCTACGCATAAAACCAGGCTCGGATGCCACTGTTGGGGAACATAGTAATTTCGAAAAATTTCCTACGCACACACAGGATCATGGTGATGCATAGCAACGAGAGGGGAGAGTGTGTCCACGTACCCTCGTAGACCGAAAGCGGAAGCGTTAGCACAATGCGGTTGATGTAGTTGTACATCTTCACGATCCGACCGATCCGAGTACCGAACGTACGGCACCTCCGAGTTCAGCACACGTTCAGCTCGATGACGTCCCTCGAAATCCGATCCAGCCGAGCTTTGAGGGAGAGTTCCGTCAGCACGACGGCGTGGTGACGGTGATGATGATGCTACCGACGCAGGGCTTCGCCTAAGCACCGCTACGATATTATCGAGGTGGAATATGGTGGAGGGGGGCTCCGCACACGGCTAAGAGATCAAGAGATCAATTGTTGTGTCTCCAAGGGGTGCCCCCTCCCCGTATATAAAGGAGTGGAGGAGGGGGAGGGGGCCGGCCACCCTAGGCGCGCCCCATGAGGAGTCCTACTCCCACCGGGAGTAGGACTCCCCCCTTCCAAGTGGGAGTAGGAGAGGAGAGGGAAGGAGAGAGAGGGGGAAAGGAAAGGGGGGCGCCGCCCCCCTCCTTGTCCAATTCAGACTGGGGGGAAGGGGGCACGCGGCTGCCCTTGGCCGCCCCTCCTCTTCTCCACTAGGGCCCAATAGGCCCATTAGTCTCCCCGGGGGGTTCCGGTAACCCCCCGGTACTCCGGTATGTGTCCGAAACTCCCCGAAACCATTCCGGTGTCCGAACATAGTCGTCCAATATATCGATCTTTATGTCTCGACCATTTCGAGACTCCTCGTCATGTCCGTGATCATATCCGGGACTCCGATCTAACTTTGGTACATCAAAACACAAAACTCATAATACCGATCGTCATCTAACTTTAAGCGTGCGGACCCTACGGGTTCGAGAACTATGTAGACATGACCGGGACACGTCTCTGGTCAATAACCAATAGCGGAACCTGGATGCTCATATTGGCTCCTACATATTCTACGAAGATCTTTATCGGTCAAACCGCATAACAACATACGTTGTTCCCTTTGTCATCGATATGTTACTTGCCCGAGATTCGATCGTCGGTATCTCAATACCTAGTTCAATCTCATTACCGACAAGTCTCTTTACTCGTTCCTTAATACATCATCTCGCAACTAACTCATTAGTCACAATGCTTGCAAGGCTTATAGTGATGTGCATTACCGAGAGGGCCCAGAGATACCTCTCCGACAATCGGAGTGACAAATCCTAATCTCGAAATACGCCAACCCAACAAGTACCTTCGGAGACACCTGTAGAGCACCTTTATAATCACCCAGTTACGTTGTGACGTTTGGTAGCACACAAAGTGTTCCTCCGGTAAACGGGAGTTGCATAATCTCATAGTCATAGGAACATGTATAAGTCATGAAGAAAGCAATATCAACATACTAAACGATCAAGTGCTAAGCTAAAGGAATGGGTCAAGTTAATCACATTATTCTCCTAATAATGTGATCCCGTTTATCAAATGACAAGTCATGTCCATGGCTAGGAAACTTAACCATCTTTGATTAACGAGCTAGTCAAGTAGAGGCATACTAGTGACACTATGTTTGTCTATGTATTCACACATGTATTATGTTTCTGGTTAATACAATTCTAGCATGAATAATAAACATTTATCATGATATGAGGAAATAAATAATAACTTTATTATTGCCTCTAGGGCATATTTCCTTCAAAGTTAACCCCGACGAGCCCTGTCGGGAATGAGGATTCGGAGGATAGTACCTATCTACCGGTCTCTGAGGAGGATATCAGCCTCAGCAACGAAGACTTCATCGTGCCAGAGGAACCCCTCGAGCAAGAGCACTTTAAGCGACAGCTAATCGCAACTGCGAGGAGCCTAAAAAAGAAACAACAACAGCTTCAAGCCGAACAGGATACGCTCAACGACAGCTGGATCCAGGTCCTAGCTGCCGAGGAATACAACCTCGAGTACCCAACAAAGAGTTATTCGAAGCGTCGGCTACTGCCACAATTCGATGACGAGGCCCTTGAGCCAATACCATCATGATATAATCACGCTGATGAACCAGACCGACCACCACGTGGACGAGACAAAGCGGCTGCTTATGCCGAACACCAGCCCGCGCCACCTCGCCATCGAGGCAAAGAGGTAGCGGCTCCGGGCTACACCTACGACTTACGCCAGGACCTGGACAATAGAGCCGGTCAGGCTAGATAAATCTATGGATCAAGGGGGCGTGCTCCAATGCGAGATGACGGCCATCAAGCTTGGCGCGATAAGCATAACCTCACCCGGGCTGAAAACCGAACACGGATGTCATCCGAACTCCATCGTGACGTTGCCCGATACAGAGGCGCCGCACACCCCTTATGCTTTACCGATGAGGTAATGCAGCACCAGTTTCCAGAAGGGTTTAAACCCGTAAACATCAAAGCATATGATGGAACGACAGATCCCGCGGTATGGATTGAAGATTTTCTCCTCCATATTCACATGGCTCACGGTGACGATCTCCACGCCATTAAATACCTCCCCCTAAAGCTAAAGGGACCAGCACGACACTGGCTAAACAGCCTCCCAGAGAAATCTATTGGCAGCCGGGAAGATTTGGAGGATGCATTCCGAGACAACTTCCAAGGTACTTATGTCCGGCCACCGGACGCCGATGACCTTAGTCACATAGTCCAGCAACCCGGAGAGTCAGCCCGCAAACTTTACACTCGGTTCTTAATTAAAAAAACCAAATCGTCGACTGTTTGGACGCTGAAGCCCTAGCGGCCTTTAAACATAGCATCCGTGACTAATGGCTTGCCCGACACCTCGGCCAAGAAAAGCCAAAGTCTATGGCAGCTCTTACCGCACTCATGACCCGCTTCTGCGCGAGAGAAGACAGCTGGTTAGCTCGTAGAAGCAACAACACTAGCGACCCCGACACCTCCGAAGCCAGGGACGGCAACGGACGACCGCGACGTAACAAGCACAAGCGCCGGAACAACTATGAAGAAACCGAAGATACGGCGGTCAACACCGGATTCAGCGGCTCTAAACCCAGTCAGCGGAAGAAGCCATTCAAAGAAAACAGGGACGACCCATCCAATTTGGACAAAATACTCGACCGGCCTTGCCAGATTCATTGTACCCCCGACAAGCCTGCAAATCATTCCAACAGAAACTGTTGGGTCTTCAAACAGGCCGGTAAGTTAAATACCGAATATAAGGGGAAAGGGCCACCAAGCAAGGACGATGATGGGCCCCGCCCACCGAACAGAGGGGGGCAGAAGAAATTTCCCCCTGAGGTAAAAACAGTGAATATGATATACGTCACTCATATCCCCAAGAGGGAGAGCAAGCGCGCATTAAGGGACGTCTACGCCGTAGAGCCGGTCGCGCCAAAATTCAACCCTTGGTCGGCTTGTCCGATCACCTTCGATCGTAGGGACCACCCGACCAGTATCCGTCATGGAGGTTCGGCAACCCTTGTCCTCGATCCAATCATCGATGGATTCCATCTCACTCGAGTCCTTATGGACGGCGGTGATGTCCACTACGCAACTTTATTCTTGTAGACACGTGTTGGGCCTCCAAGCGCAGAGTTTTGTAGGACATTAGCAATTTTCCCTCAAGTGGATGACCTAAGGTTTATCAATCCATGAAAGGTGTAGGATGAAGATGGTCTCTCTCAAACGACCCTGCAACCAAATACAAGAAATCTCTTGTGTCCCCAACACACACAATACAATGGCAAATTGTATAGGTGCACTAGTTCGGCGAAGAGATGGTGATAAAAGTGTAATATGGATGGTAGAAATATATTTTTATAATCTGAATAAAAAAAACAGCAAGGTAGCAAATAGTAAACGGGCACAAAAACGATATTGCAATGCTTGAAAATGAGGCCTAGGGTCTGTACTTTCACTAGTGCAACCTCTCAACAATGCTAATATAATTGGATCATATAACCACCCCTCAAAGTGCGATGAAGAATCACTCCAAAGTTCTTATCTGGCGGAGAACATAAGAATAAATTGTTTGTAGGGTACGAAACCACCTCAAAGCTATTCTTTCCGTTCGATCTATTCAAGAGTTCGTACTAAAATAACACAAAGCTATTCTTTCCGTTCGATCTATCCTAGAGTTCATACTAAAATAACACCAAAGAAAATTCAGATTCATAATACTCAATCCAACACAAAGAACTTCAAAGAGTGCCCCAAGATTTCTACCGGAGAAACAAAGACAAGAACGTGCATCAACCCCTATGCATAGATTACCCCAATGTCACCTCGGGAATCTGCGAGTTGAGTGCCAAAACATATATCAAGTGAATCAATACGATACCCCATTGTCACCACGAGTATTCAATTGCAAGACATATATCAAGTGTTCTCAAATCCATAAAAGTATTCAATCCGATAACAACGAAATCTCAAAGGGAAAAACTCAATTCATCACAACAAGATAGAGAGGGGAAAACACCATATGATCCAATTATATTAACAAAGCCCGCGATACATCAAGATCGTGACATCTCAAGAACATGAGAGAGAGAGAGATTAAACGCATAGCTACTGGTACAAACCCTTAGCCCCGAGGGTGGACTACTCCCTCCTCATCGTGGTGGCCGCCGGGATGATGAAGATGGCCACCGGAGATGATTCCCCCCTCCGGCAGGGTACCGGAAAGGGTCTAGATTGGTTTTCGATGGCTATAGAGGCCTGCGGCGGCGGAACTTCTGATTTAGGTTAACCCTGAAGGGTTTGGAATATTTGTGAATTTATAGGGTAAAGAGGGGGTGTGGGAGGCCACCGAGGTGGGCACAACCCACCTGGGCGCGCCTGGGCCCCCAGGCGCGCCCTGGTGGGTTATGCCCCCTCGGGACACCCCCAGGTGCTGCTCTGGCCCAATGGATGTCTTCTGGTCCATAAAAAATCTCCAAAAAGTTTCGCGGTGTTTGGACTCCGTTTGATATTGATTTCCTGTGATGTAAAAAACAAGCAAAAAACAACAACTGGCACTGGGCACTGGGTCAATAGGTTAGTCCCAAAAAATGATATAAAGTTGCTATCAAATGATTGTAAAATATCCAAGAATGGTAAAATAATAGCATGAATACTTCATAAATTATAGATACGTTGGAGACGTATCAGCATCCCCAAGCTTAATTCCTACTCGTCCTCGAGTCGGTAAATGATAAAAGAAATAATTTATGAAGTGTGAATGCTAGCAAAGTGCACAAGTTTAATCAATGACAATTTCAATCACTTTTCCTAGCATCATATCAGCAATTCTTTCTTATAAAACTTCGCATGTTGAAGTGGCAACCAATTCACATGTTAAGGTTCAAACAATGAACTCTCTTGAAACTCAACAACCTATGTTCTCAGTCACCAAGCAATTGCAATTCAACTTATTCAATAGAGTTTAAGTAAGAGCTCCACATACTCAACCATCATATTGTCTTCTATGATTGCTAACACTCACCGCATACACATGAGCAAAACGTTTCAACCGGACACATAGAAAGATATGGGCTTATTGTTTTGCCTCCCAACGTATTCACCTCAAGGGTGATGTCAACAATAATAACTCATGCTACCCATATTCAACTGGACATATGTGCCTAGATCTTTCCTCACCACATGATGCTTGCCAAAAGAGAAAGATAAAAAGGAATAGAGAGAAAAACTTTGACTCTTTGCATAAAAGTAAATACTGAAAAGTAAAAGATAAGCCCTTTGCAGAGGGAAGCAGAGGTTGTCATGTGCTTATTTGTTTGTATGCTCAACCCCTTAGTGCAAAAGAACGTCACATTATATTGCCCCTTATATTAGCAACCTTTATTATGCAGTCTGTCGCTTTTATTCTTTGCCATCACAAGTTCGTACAACGCTCAATTTTCTCTTACACTAAATGATCTAACACTTTTAGAAGCAATTTTTATTGCCTTATTGCACCGATGACCACTTACTTGAAGGATCTTATTCAATCCCTAGGTAGGTATGGTGGACTCTTGAAAATAAGATTTGGGTTTTTGGATGCACAAGTAGTATCTCTACTTGGTGCGGAATTTTTGGCTAGCAAAGATGGGGGGCAAGCACCACATGTTGAAGGATCTATGACAATATAACTTCTATGTGAATATGAACAAACATAAACCATTACGTTGTCTTCTTTGTCCAACGTCAACAATTTTGGCATATAATATTTTGATGGAGGCTCACAATCACAAAAGATTTCCAAGATAGTGTATTTGCATGTGAAAGTTCTCTTCCTTATACTAATTATTCGTGAATTGCTTGTATGACCAATATTGTGATTGTCAAGCTTCAAAAGATTTCACTTTCTACACCCAATGTGAAGCTACCACTAGGCATGATATAATTTCAACTTCATGATATTCAATGCATTCAACGACTCATAGGATATAAGTGAAGCACAAGAGTAAATGACAAACTACTCCAAAAAGATATAAGTGAAGATCATGAGCATAATATTTCTTTCTCTCAAATTAATTTAAGTGAAGCAAAAGAGAATTTAATAGAAAAGAGCTTCGTTGACGGGGTGTGAATGCCGCTTACTGATACGTCTCCATCGTATCTACTTTTCCAAACACTTTTGCCCTTGTTTTGGACTCTAACTTGCATGATTTGAATGGAACTAACCCGGACTGACGCTGTTTTCAGCAGAATTGCCATGGTGTTATTTTTGTGCAGAAATAAAAGTTCTCAGAATGACCTGAAAATCAACAGAGATTATTTTTGGAAATAATAAAAAATACTGGCAAAAGAATCAAGGCCCGGGGGGCCACACCCTGTCCACGAGGGTGGGGGGTGCGCCTGCCCCCTGGGCGCGCCCCCCTGCCTCGTGGCCCCCCTAGAGCTCCACCGACCTCAACTCCAACTCTATATATTCACGTCCGGGGAGAAAAAAATTAGAGAGAAGGATTCATCGCGTTTTACGATATGGAGCCGCCGCCAAACCCTAATCTCGCTCGGGAAGGCTGATCTGGAGTCCGTTCGGGGCTCCGGAGAGGGGGATCCGTCGCCATCGTCATCATCAACCATCCTCCATCACCAATTTCATGATGCTCGCCGCCGTGCGTGAGTAATTCCATTGTAGGCTTGCTGGACGGTGATGGGTTGGATGAGATTTATCATGTAATCGAGTTAGTTTTGTTAGGGTTCGATCCCTAGTATCCACTATGTTCTGAGATTGATGTTGCTATGACTTTGCTATGCTTAATGCTTGTCACTAGGGCCCGAGTGCCATGATTTCAGATCTGAACCCATTATGTTTTCATGAATATATGTGAGTTCTTGATCCTATCTTGCAAGTCATTATTCACCTACTATGTGTTATGATCCGGCAACCCCGAAGTGACAATAATGGGGACCACTCCCGGTGATGACCGTAGTTTGAGGAGTTCATGTATTCACTATGTGTTAATGCTTTGGTCCGGTACTCTATTAAAAGGAGGCCTTAATATCCCTTAGTTTCCATTAGGACCCCGCTGCCACGGGAGGGTAGGACAAAAGATGGCATGCAAGTTCTTTTCCATAAGCACGTATGACTATATTCGGAATACATGCCTACATTACATTGATGAATTGGAGCTAGTTTTGTGTCACCCTATGTTATAACTGTTGCATGAATAATCGCATCCGGCATAATTCTCCATCACCGATCCAATGCCTACGAGCTTTTCACATATTTTTCTTCGCTTATTTACTTTTCCGTTGCTACTGTTACAATCACTACAAAATTATCACTATTACTTTTGCCACCGTTACCGTTACTTCCATACTACTTTGCTACTAAATACTTTGCTGCAGATATTAAGTTATCCAGGTGTGGTTGAATTGACAACTCAACTGCTAATACTTGAGAATATTCTTTGGCTCCCCTTGTGTCAAATCAATAAATTTGGGTTGAATACTCTACCCTCGAAAACTGTTGCGATCCCCTATACTTGTGGGTTATCAAGACTATTTTCTGGCGCCGTTGCCGGGGAGCATAGCTCTATTCTTTGAGTCACTTGGGATTTATATCTGTTGATCACTATGAGGAACTTGAAAGACGAGAAAACCAAAATTTATCCCTCAACTATGAGGGGAGGTAAGGAACTGCCATCTAGCTCTGTACTTGATTCACCTTCTGTTATGAGTAAATTTGCGACACCTACACCTGCTATTAACTCTGATATGTCGCATGTTATTGATGATGCCACTTCTGCTATGCATGATACTTATGATGAAACTACTTCTATGCTTGATACTACTGTGCCACTTGGTGAATTTCTTGATGAACAACTTGCTAGGGCTAGAGAGAATGAAATTATTGAAACTGATAATATTGATGAAAGTGATGATGAAGATTCTCCCCCTAGATATGAATTGCCTGTTGTGCCTGGGGGTTATGTTATGGATGAAGAAACTGCTACAGACTTTCTTGCTTGCAATGATAGGAGTGATCTTAAGAAATTATTAGTTAAGCTCAAAGAAAAATCTATGAATGCTAGAATGAAATATGACCCTGCTTATGCTACTTCACCTATCTTTGTTACTAATAAGGATTATGATTTCTCTGTTGATCCCGAGATAATTACTCTTGTTGAATCTGATCCTTTCTATGGCTATGAATCTGAAACTGTTGTGGCACATCTTACTAAATTAAATGATATAGCCACCCTGTTCACTAATGATGAGAAAACTCGCTACTACTATATCCTTAAGTTATTTCCGTTCTCATTAAAGGGTGATGCTAAGAAATGGTTTAATTCTCTTGATCCTGGTTGTGTGCGTAGTCCCCAGGATATGATTTATTACTTCTCTGCTAAATATTTCCCTGCTCATAAGAAACAAGCTGCTTTCAGGGAAATATATAATTTCGTGCAAATTGAAGAAGAGATTCTCCCACAAGCTTGGGGGAGGCTTTCCAATTACTTAATGCTTTGCCTGATCATCCTCTCAAGAAAAATGAAATACTTGATATCTTTTATAATGGACTAACCGATGCTTCCAGAGACCACCTGGATAGTTGTGATGGTTGTGTTTTCAGGGAAAGAACTGTTGATGAAGCTGAAATTCTATTGAATAATATGTTGACTAATGAAAATAATTGGACACTTCCTGAACCAACTCCTAAGCCAACCCCGAAGAAAAGGGGTATTCTATTTCTCGGTCCTGAAGATATGCAAGAGGCAAAGAAATCTATGAAAGAAAAAGGTATTAAAGCTGAAGATGTTAAGAATTTACCTCCTGTTGAAGAAATACATGGTCTTAATTCATCACCTATTGAAGAAACACGCGGTCTTGATAACCCGACACAGGTAGTAAAGGTAAACTCTCTCTATAGATATGATAAAGCTGAAATCCCGCCTACTAAGTTAGCTAGCCAATGCTTAGATGAGTTTGATAATTTTATGGTTAAGCAAGAAGATTTCAATGCTTATTTTGGTAGACAATTAAAACGCAATGCTTATATGATTGAACACTTGAGTGATTATATGTCTAGAGTTAAAGGTGAACTTAAACTCATTAGTAAACATGCTTCTATGGTTACCACTCAAGTAGAACAAGTGCTTAAAGCTCAAAATGATTTGCTCAGTGAATTAAATAATAAGAAGAATGATAATGCTATTAGAGTTGTGACTAGAGGGGGTAAAATGACTCAGGAACCCTTGTATCCTAAAGGCCACCCTAAGAGAATTGAGCAAGATTCTCAGAGAACTAATGTTGATGCACCTAGTCCTTCTAAAAAGAAAAAAAAGAAAAATGATAGGACCTTGCATGCTTCTAGTGAACCTATTGTTGACACACCTGAGAATCCCAATGATATTTCTATCTCTGATGCTGAAACACAATCTGGTGATGAACATGAACCTAGTGATAATGTTAATGATGATGTTCATGTTGATCCTCAACCTAGTAATGACAATGATGTAGAGATTGAACCTGCTGTTGATCTTGATAACCCACAATCAAAGAATCAATGTTATGATAAGAGAGACTTCATTGCTAGGAAGCATGGTAAAGAAAGGGACCATGGGTTCAAGAACCCATGCCCTTTCCTCCCAAACCATCCAAGAAAAAGGATGATGAGGATTTTGAGCGCTTTGCTGAAATGATTAGACCTATCTTTTTGCGTATGCGTTTTATCGATATGATTGAAATGAATCCTTATGCCAAGTATATGAAGGATATTGTTACAAATAAAAGAAAGATACCGGAAGCTGAAATTTCCACCATGCTTGCTAATTATACTTTTAAAGGTGGAATACCAAGGAAACTAGGAGATCCAGGAGTACCAACTATACCATGCTCCATTAAAAGAAACTATGTTAGAACTGCTTTATGTGATCTTGGAGCTGGTGTTAGTGTTATGCCCCTCTCTTTATATCGTAGACTTGATTTGAATAAGTTGACACCTACTGAAATATCTTTGCAAATGGCTGATAAATCAACTGCTATACATGTCGGTATTTGTGAGGATGTTCCCGTTGTGGTTGCAAACGTTACTATTTTAACGGACTTTGTTATTCTTGATATTCCCGAGGACGATAGTATGTCTATTATCCTTGGTAGACCCTTTTTGAATACTGCAGGGGCTGTTATTGATTGCAACAAAGGCAATGTCACTTTTCATGTCAATGGTAATGAGCATACGGTACACTTTCCGAGGAAACAACCTCAAGTCCACAGTATCAATTCTATTGAAAAATTCCATCGATTACTATTGGAGGTTTTTAATTCCCTCTTCCTACTGTCAAAAGGAGATATGATATTCTTATTATTGGGGACGTGCATATCCCCGTTGAGGTAACATAGTGTTATTCGAAATTTCTCCGGTTTCATGTTATTCGAAATGAGTTTGTTAACAAGACCTGATCAACCTTGTTAGTGGATTCCTTTTGATGAGCATGAGATGGATGAAGTTAGAAAGCACACCCTTCTGTACCCTCCTTTTACTTTCTGTAATTTAGATTAAGTAAAGAAAAATAGTATTTTTTGTCAGTTTTCTGAATTATCCGTGAAATAAAAAATGCCCTGAAAATAAAAGTTCTCCAAATGCCCCGAAATTGAAATATGATTTTTTCTGGAATATTTGAGAATATCTGGCACTAAGAACACAACAGGGGGAGCAAGCACCTGGCCATGAGGGTCCAGGGCGTGCCCTCCTGCCTCGTGGGCCCATGGTGGCTCCCCTCCACTTATTCCAGCCACCACACACTCCTTCTTCCTCCAAAAAAAATCACCAACCAGCTCAAGCACGAGTTCTAGCTCATTTTGCTGCGATTTTCAATCTCCTAGCTCAAAGTTCCACTCACAAAACTGCTTTGGGGGATTGTTCTTCGGTATGTGACTCCTCCAATGGTCCAATTAGTTTTTGTTCTAGTGCTGTATTCATTGCAAATTTTTGCTGCCTAGGTGACCCTGTTCTTGAGCTTGCATGTCAAATTTATTTGGTCCCAAGTAGTTCTAATGCATGATATAGTCTCTAGGCACTTGTGGGAGTAGTTGCTATCAATTTTGTTGAGTTTGGTTCACTTTTATTTTGAGTTACTAAAATTTTCAGAAACTTTTCAGAGGAAGAAATATGTTTAGGAAAATGTACCAAGGTGGTTCTTCAAGGAAGCAAGGACCCAGGCCCGCAATACGCGATGCGGACGATGAACCACCAAGAGAAGCTCAAGTGCGGCCTTGTGAATGGCCGTCAGAAGATTTCATGGTCCAAGCAGGAATTAAAGAGGAATTTGATGCATATGTGCGTAACGCTTATTTGGAGGGCTTCGTGTCAGATAAGTGCCTCCAACATTATTACCTTACTGATTCCTTTGTGAGAAGATTTAGATTTTCATCTTCACGCAACTCTCACACGGTCCTGTTTGATCTTTATGATAAATCCTATACCATGGACCTAGAGGATTTTAGTATTGCTTGTAAACTCCCGCAATGGGGTAGTCCTAGTGAACCTCGCAAATCTGAGTTTAGAGATTTTCTTGCTAGTATCACAGTGGGAGAATCTAGAGAAATAACCCAAGCTACCATAGGGAGCATTCATTTTCCTGCTATACATTATTTTGCTCTCTTTATAGGCCGATGCATAAACGGTAAGGATGAGGCACGCCACATGTGTGTTCCTGATCTCAGTGTTCTCAGGAGTGCTGTATTAGGAGATAAACATTATAATTTGGGAGCTATTGTGGCGCGTAGGTTTCATAATAACAGTTTAAATGGGGATTTGTTTGGGGGAATTTATGCAACCCATTTAGGTAATTATCTTGAGATACCTATTCGTGATTATGATATGGAATTGCCTCCTGCTTGTCTAGATTTTAATGCCATGTTTCGCCATCAGTTTGTTGAGAGGAATGAACCACCTCTCCAGTACCGACTAATCTTTGACAGGCGTCACGTTGTCAATATTGTTCTCCCTGGTCCTACTCTCTTTGACTTTCAGGCAAAGGGGAGATATGTCATAACCAGGGAGGAGGCGAACGAGTATAAGAGGAGGACGGAGACAGCTCGCCTCCAAGTGGCAGCTCATGAGGCAATAGCTGCTGCATCACAGTACGACCCCAACTACTTTGGATATCCGTCAGGCCAACCGTGGCCATAGACCAACTTAGGCCAAAAGCCTAAGCTGGGGGGAGTACGTATTTCTCACCGACATTACATTCATGTCCACACACTCACTCTAGTTGTCGGTGCTCATACTTTTTCACTGTAATATCCATGCTAGTTTATTTTCCTTTTCTCGCTTTCTTCTTGTGTGTTTGATAAACCTTAAGAAAAAAAATAGTTGTAGCTTTTAATTAGTTTACTTTCCTTGCCTGTAGTAATAATTAATAGAAAACCCAAAAATAATTCCTGTTCTTCTTTTGTTTGTTGGGAGCTTTCCCGTGTAAATAGTTTTATTTCTTTTATTTTCTTTGGGGGTCGATAGGAGAAGACCATAATGAAAATGTTGAAGTGGCTCTTATGTACATTATTGTTGATTTAACCAAGAGCCCATATTACCTTGTCTTCTCCTTTGTATTGAATGCCTGCAGATTCCAGCTTAGTCCAATGCACGTGCACTATTATTATTATTCGCATCGTTCGGTCGTGCAAGTGAAAGGCAATTATGACGATATATGATGGACTGATTGAGATGAGAGGAGCTGGTATGAACTCGACCTCTCTTGTTTTTGTAAATATGATTAGTTCATCGTTCCTGATTCAGCCTATTATGAATCAACATATTTGCAATGACAATTAGAGATTATAGTTGCTTATGCCATGCTTAATTAGCTAGGAGTTTATAATGGTTTACCTTGCGTGCCAACATGCTATCAAAATGGTTGTGATGTGGTATGATAGGGTGGTATCCTCCTTTGAATGATTCAAGTGACTTGACTTGGCACATGTTCACGCATGTAGTTGAAACAAAATCAACATAGCCTTCACGATATTTATGTTCATGGTGGATTATATCCTACTCATACTTGCACTCAATGTTTATTAATTTTAATGCATGATCATGACTTTTGTCGCTCTCTAGTTGGTCGCTTCCCAGTCTCTTTCTAGCCTTCACTTGTACTAAGCGGGAATACTGCTTGTGCATCCAATCCCTTAAACCCCAAAGTTATTCCATATGAGTCCACTATACCTTCCTATATGCGGTATCTACCTGCCGTTCCAAGTAAATTTGTATGTGCCAAACTCTAAACCTTCAAATGAAATTCTGTTTTGTATGCTCGAATAGCTCATGTATCAACTAGGGTTGTATGTATCTTCCATGCTAGGCGGGTTATTCTCAAGAGGAGTGGACTCCGCTCCTCACTCACGAGAAAATGGCTGGTCACCGAGATGCCCAGTCCCATGCTTTATGCAAATCAAATCGAAATAATTGCAAACAAAACTCCCCCAGGACTCTTGTTAGTTGGAGGCACTCGTTGTTTCGAGCAAGCCATGGATTGATGCTTGTTGGTGGAGGGGGAGTATAAATTTTACCATTCTGTTTGGGAACCGCCTATAATGTGAGTATCATGGAAGATATCGAGATCTCTCGGTTGTTATGTTGACAATGAAAGTATACCACTCAAAATATTATTTATCTCTATTTCAAAATTGAGCTCTGGCACCTCTACAAATCCCTGCTTCCCTCTGCGAAGGGCCTATCTATTTACTTTTATGTTGAGTCATCACCCTCTTATTAAAAAGCACCAGCTGGAGAGCACCGCTGTCATTTGCATCCATTACTATTAATTTATATTGGGTATGACTATGACTGGATCTTTTCTACCATGAATTACAATGTTTAGTCAGTCCTTGATCTTCAGAGGTGCTCTGCATTTATGTTTTGCGGTCCCAGAAAGGGCTAGCGAGATACCATCTTGTTATATCATATTATGATTGTTTTGAGAAAGTGTTGTCATCCGAGATTTATTATTATTGCTCGCTAGTTGATTATGCCATTGATATGAGTAAACATGAGACCTAAATGTTATTGTGAATATGGTTAGTTCATAATCTTTGCTGAAAACTTGAATGCTGGCTTTACATATTTACAACAACAAGAGCAAACAGAGTTTGTAAAAGTTTTTCTTTATCACTTTCAGTTTATCAACTGAATTGCTTGAGGACAAGCAAAGGTTTAAGCTTGGGGGAGTTGATACGTCTCCGTCGTATCTACTTTTCCAAACACTTTTGCCCTTGTTTTGGACTCTAACTTGCATGATTTGAATGGAACTAACCCGGACTAACGCTGTTTTCAGCAGAATTGCCATGGTATTATTTTTGTGCAGAAATAAAAGTTCTCGGAATGACCAGAAAATCAACGGAGATTATTTTTGGAAATAATAAAAAATACTAGAGAAAGAATCAAGGCCAGGGGGGCCACACCCTGTCCACGAGGGTGGGGGCGCGCCCCCTGCCTCGTGGGCCCCCTGGAGCTCCACCGACCTCAACTCCAACTCTATATATTCACGTCCGGGGAGAAAAAAAATTAGAGAGAAGGATTCATCGCGTTTTACGATATGGAGCCGCCGCCAAGCCCTAATCTCTCTCGGGAGGGCTGATCTGGAGTCCGTTCGGGGCTCCAGAGAGGGGGATCCGTCGCCATCGTCATCATCAACCATCCTCCATCACCAATTTCATGATGCTCACCGCCGTGCGTGAGTAATTCCATTGTAGGCTTGCTGGACGGTGATGGGTTGGATGAGATTTATCATGTAATCGAGTTAGTTTTGTTAGGGTTTGATCCCTAGTATCCACTATGTTCTGAGATTGATGTTGCTATGACTTTGCTATGCTTAATGCTTGTCACTAGGGCCCGAGTGCCATGATTTCAGATCTGAACCCATTATGTTTTCATGAATATATGTGTGTTCTTGATCCTATCTTGCAAGTCATTAGTCACCTACTATGTGTTATGATCCGGCAACCCCAAAGTGACAATAATCGGGACCACTCCCGGTGATGACCGTAGTTTGAGGAGTTCATGTATTCACTATGTGTTAATGCTTTGGTCCGGTACTCTATTAAAAAGAGCCCTTAATATCCCTTAGTTTCCATTAGGACCCCGCTGCCACGGGAGGGTAGGACAAAAGATGTCATGCAAGTTCTTTTCCATAAGCACGTATGACTATATTCGGAATACATGCCTACATTACATTGATGAATTGGAGCTAGTTCTGTGTCACCCTATGTTATAACTGTTGCATGAATAATCGCATCCGGCATAATTCTCCATCACCGATCCAATGCCTACGAGCTTTTCACATATTTTTCTTCGCTTATTTACTTTTCCGTTGCTACTGTTACAATCACTACAAAATTATCATTGTTACTTTTGCCACCGTTACAGTTACTTCCATACTACTTTGCTACTAAATACTTTGCTGCAGATATTAAGTTATCCAGGTGTGGTTGAATTGACAACTCAACTGCTAATACTTGAGAATATTCTTTGGCTCCCCTTGTGTCGAATCAATAAATTTGGGTTGAATACTCTACCCTCGAAAACTGTTGCGATCCCCTATACTTGTGGGTTATCACTTACCTAGCCTCCCTGGCAACTATTGAGGACTCTGTTTTATTTAAAAACTTTCAGATCTAAGTATTTTATTAAAACAACAAGCAAAATGAAAATAAAATGACATTCTAAGAATAGCACAACTCATGTGAAGAAGCAAAAACTTAGGCTCAACCGATACTAACCGATAATTGTTGATGAAGAAAGGTGTAAGTGCATCTAGTGCCCCTCAGTGATTTTGGTGTATTGAAGACTTATAGGTTAAGGGACTGATGCGTTTGTGAGTGTACACAGGTCTATAAGTCTATGAGGAGTTTGATATTTACGGAGAAAGTCGACCCCTAAAAATGAAGTTCTTCGACTGAAGACTTTGGATTTCTGAAGACTTTCTGAAGACTTTGAAAGTGAGGAAATTGGTGTGACCCTGAAGACTTGGTATTCATTTGAGGAACATGAAGCGTGAAGACTTTTGTTTTCGTAGTTTCATTTTCTCTTTCTTGAGTCATAGGAAACACCGTACTGTTAAAGGGGGTCGAGGAAATACTAAGGAAAAATTTCCATGTGATGCTCAACTCAAAATCCTACACCTACCAATCCCTTCGAGTGAAGCCATTGGAAATCTCATACAGTTCAGTCATATTCTTCAGTGACAGAGACGAAGTTCTTCTGGTCTCTGAGGAATTTGTTCTGACTGAGGAGTTAGGAATTCGCCAGTGCGGATTGCCTACACAGTGAGGAACATGATAGCCCTGAGGAATTTGATACTCAAATTTCCGACCGTTGATGTGCTATGCGCCAGCTGTCCCAAAATATCTACCCACCTAACGGTCATATCATTGAAGGGCATTTATGTCTTATCACGGCGGGTTGCTCCCTAGGCTATAAATAGCCGCCCCCTACAACCACTAGCTGGTTGGCTGCTCTGAGAGAAACTGACACTTGTCAATTGAGAGCATCCCATCCTCCGAGGACTTTGAGTGAAAATGATCAAGTGAGGAAAACCCAAACCCAAACACCTACAAACCCCAAGTGATTGAGCATCACTGAAGAGGTTGATCCTGCGTGGATCCGACGCTTGTTACGTTTGAAGACTGTGCTTCTTCCAGACGGTTAGGCGTCATGGTCTAGAGCATCCAAGAGGAAATTGTGGATCGCCGAGTGACCGAGTTTGTGAAGGTTTGGAAGTCACCTGAAGACTTACCACGAGTGATTGGACGAGGTCTGTGTGACCTTAGTTCAAGGAGAATACGGTGAGGACTGTGTGTCCGGGACTGTGTGTCCTCAGGTTTAAATACCTAACCGCTCCAACTAGACGTACAACTGAGACAGCAGTTGGAACTGGTCTACCAAATCATTGTCTTCACCAAGCCAACTGGTTCTATTTCCTCAACTCTTTCATTTCCTCATTACTGTGTTGTATGCTTTGACATATCTGTGTTTGAAGACTTTGACTGATGAAAGTGCGTTATATCGACTAGAGGGGGGGGGGGTGAATAGGCGATTTTTATAAATTCTTCACTGAGGAATTTGTGGGTGAGGAAATTCCTTAGCGAAGAACTACTTGCAGCGGAATAAGTACTCAAAAGTATGCATAGCAGAACATAAGCATAGTCATCATGATGAAATGAAAACAAGCACAGAGTACAGAAAGCGTAAACACAGGATAACACAGGCTGAAGACAAACAGACTGAAGAAATTGAACTGAGGAAATTGAGAAAGTCTTCAGTCAAAGTCTTCAAACACAGATATGAACAAGCATACAACACAGTAATGAGGAAATGAAAGAGTTGAGGAAATAGAACCAGTTGGCTTGGTGAAGACAATGATTTGGTAGACCAGTTCCAACTGCTGTCTCAATTGTACGTCTGGTTGGAGCGGCTATGTATTAAACCTGAGGACACATAGTCCTCACCGTATTCTCCTTGAACTAAGGTCACACAGACCTCGTCCAATCACTCGTGGTAAGTCTTCAGGTGACTTCCAAACCTTCACAGACTCGGTCACTCGGCGATCCACAATTTCCTCTTGGATGCTCTAGACCATGACGCCTAACCGTCTGGAAGAAGCACAATCTTCAAAGGTAACAAGCGTCGGCTCCATGCAGTATCAATCTCTTCAGTGATGCTCAATCACTTTGGGTTTGTAGGTGTTTGGGTTTGGGGTTTTCCTCACTTGATGATTTTCACTCAATTTCCTCGGAGGATGGGATGCTCTCAATTGACAAGTGTCAGTTTCTCTCAGAGCAGCCAACCAGCTAGTGGTTGTAGGGGGCGGCTATTTATAGCCTAGGGAGCAGCCCGACATGATAAGACATAAATGCCCTTCAATGATATGACCGTTAGGTGGATAAGATATTTTGGGACAGCTGGCGCGTAGCACAGCAACGGTCGGAAATTTGAGTATCAAATTCCTCAGGGCTATCATGTTCCTCACTGTGTAGGCAATCCGCACTGGCGAATTCCTAACTCCTCAGTCAGAACAAATTCCTCAGAGACCAGAAGAACTTCGTCTCTGTCACTGAAGAATATGACTGAACTGTATGAGATTTCCAATATGGCTTCACTCGAAGGGATTGGTAGGTGTAGGATTTTGAGTTGAGCATCACATGGAAATTTTTCCTTAGTATTTCCTCGACCCCCTTTAACAGTACGGTGTTTCCTATGACTCAAGAAAGAGAAAATGAAAACTACGAAAACAAAAGTCTTCACGCTTCATATTCCTCAAATGAATACTAAGTCTTCAAGGTCACACCAATTTCTTCACTTTCAAAGTCTTCAGAAAGTCTTCAGAAATCCAAAGTCTTCAGTCGAAGAACTTCATTTTTAGGGGTCGACTTTCTCTGTAAATATCAAACTCCTCATAGACTTATAGATCTGTGTACACTCACAAACGCATTAGTCCCTTAACCTATAAGTCTTCAATACACCAAAATCACTAAGGGGCACTAGATGCACTTACAATCTCCCCCTTTTTGGTGATTGATGACAATATAGGTTAAGTTTTCAACGGGGATAAGCATATGAAGTGTAAATACTGATATTGAGGAATTTGATTGCAAGATATAGAAGAACTCCCCCTGAAGATGTGCATAGTGAGGAATTTGCTTTTGAAGCAATGCACACTTGAAGAGTTGAATCATGGAGATCTCCCCCTATATCTTGTAATTCATACATGCATTTGACATAATATATGAAGAATTTGAAATGCATGATGAAATATGGTTACTGATGTAATTCAGCATGCGTGCAATAATATTAACGAGGAATAAGCATGCAGAAGAACACAGCAAAAGTATCAGGTCACCATAGAGTTTAAGTTTACAACTCGATCCAGCAAAGTCTTCAAAAGAACGAGAGTTGCAACTTAGAAAAAAATGCCCATATGAGATAGACCCGCTTGAATACTAACTCAAATTTCTCCCCCTTTGTCATCAAATGACCAAAAGGGTCGAAAATGGGGACTAACGCCCCTGAAGAATATCAAGGTGATGAAGGAGCGTCAGCGTTGTTGGGGTCGTTTGTCGATGTAGGGCCTGCCGCAGTGTCGTCCAAATCTTCATGTTCATCAGTGTCACGTGATGAAGAATAGGAGCTGGCCACCAAGGAAGGAAACTTGACCTTCTTGTACTTCTTTGGAGGTGGTGCAGCCCAGTCAAGATCGTCCTTGAGACCCATTGTCTTCAGATCTTCTTCACTGTAGACTTGAGACAGAATAGCCCAGGTGCGGTTGAGGATTTCATGAAGGTAGTAGTGGTTTTTCTTCACTGCATTATGGGTAGCAGTCATGTTGTGAAGAATTGAACCAAACTGACGCTTGACCCATTTATGATTGCGATCAACCTTCTGGTGAAGACTGAGGAGAAGCTCACGGTCAGTCATCACCCTGGGTGCTGTGCCTTGAGGATTTTGCTTGGGAGCGTTGGCGGCAGAGTCATGGGTGGGAGAGTCCTCATTGGTGGAGTAGGATGCAGCCTTGCGAAATTGTCCATCCAATGGACGAATGCCTTCACCAATTACAGTTGTCGGAGTAAATGGCCACGGGTAGCCTAACCGACTCCCCCTGGCTCTTCAAGAAATTATCAGGCCATTTAAGCCTTCAAGCATACAAAGCATAGGGCCGCCTTCCCCCGGCCGGCTATCCCCAGGGCCGACTCCTAGAAGGCGGCCCAGTCTCAGAAACCTTCCCCAAGAAAGCTACGAGGTGGCCGACTCCAGGAAGCCGGCCCCAAGGGGACCGACTCCCCGAAGCCGGCCATGAAGAGCGCCGACTCCCAGAAGCCGGCCAAGACCGCACCCACCAAGACTGTGTCCACATAACGGTGATAAGACGGGGCGTGGTCGCAGTACGGCCCACTACCCCCGAATTCCGAAGCAGGCATGGCCACAGGGCGCCGTACGGGTCAGCCATCTCCCGTCCGGCACGGCACTGTAGCCATGTTGGCTTCAACGTCATCCACGACAGACGCCAGTACGGCCTGCGGGCGGCGAGCCCCTTTAGCCAGAGAGACGCACGAAGGCGGCCCGGCCTCCCCTAGTCGGCCAGAGGCGTAGCCGGCCCCCAGGAGCCGGCTACCTCCCTACCTCGAGGCATGTGCCACATTAAGGAGACAAGACGAGGTAAGGCTACAGTGAGAGCTCGCAAGGCGGCTACGCTGTAGCCATGCTTACCTCGACAAAGCCCTCGTCATCAGGGGCGAGGCAACAGTAACCCGCCGCCAACAAAACCCCCAAGCGGTGGGGCCGGCCTGTCGACCAAGAAGCCGGCAGCCGGCGGGACCCACCAGTCGGCGGGCCCCAATGGCCGGCGGAGAAGCCGGTGAACACAGACACTGACGGCTAGGACCCGCGCCCAGCCGGATTACTATTGTACCCCCGGGGGGTAGGCCTATATAAACCCCCCGGGCACCCATGCAAAGGGTTGGTCTCATAGAATTACACACACCACTTAGAGAGAAAAGGAGAGCTAGCCTTGCCCTTCTTCTCCCTCTAGCCCGACAGCTCAAGGAGCGTTTGTAGCTACTCATTTCGATCTAGTGATCATGCGGAGACCCCGCAGAGCAGGACTAGGGGTGTTATCTCCACGGAGAGCCCCGAACCTGGGTAAGATTCGCCGGCGTGCATGTCTTCGCCTCATCCCGTTTCCAGGCACCGGCAACGTCTTATTGGCTCCCACAATGATAAGCCACCCGTTGGCATATGTCGCACCTACCACCCGACATTTGGCGCCCACCGTGGGGCCAGGTGCACCATCGTCCGGAGACCTGTTCTAGACGGGAACCCTTTTCCTCCCTCGCGAGCGCAGCCAGCCTGCTGCGCCCGACGGTGTTTGCCCCGACGCGCTGCAAGGCGTCGATGACGCCTGCGCAGCGAGCCGCCTCGCCGATCTGCTCGGCGAGACTCGCATCTCTGACGAGCCCGCGTCCGACGCGGGCACGGACTACCCCGAGAGCCGCCTCGTCAGCCTCCTCGACCAACTTCACGTCTCCAGCAAGCCTGCTGTAGACTTGGAGTCGGTCGGCTCCACCGACCCGATGCTTGTCGACTCCGACACGGCATCGCTCGACGCCTACCCCTCCGATGTGGTAGTCTTCGACGACCCTCTCCCCCGAGCTGACAGCGGCAACAGTGCTGTCACGGAGGTGCTGGTCATCAGCCACGCCGCCAACTCGAGCGAGAACGCCCACGACGCCCTGCAAGCGGCGATGCACGACTTATCCGTCCCCATCCCGGCCGACGTCGACGCAGAGACCCTGGAGGCGCGCCGCCTCGCCCTCATCACGGAAGGCCAGAAGATAGCCTCCATGAGATGCCTCACCAAGGCTCACCAGCGCGAAGTCGACCGCGCCGCCTTTGGCACGCTGCCTCATGGCGGGCCGAGCCGAGCCGGTTTCGTCCAGAAGCGCGGCGCGGCTATCGCCAGCATGCTGGGGGCAGACCGCCCCGTCTACGCCACCCCGCTCGAGAATCTGCGAGCCGCTCAGGCGGCTGCTGAAGAGCTAAATGGGCTGGGAGCCGATGAGCTTCCCTACATGACAAGGCGAATCCAGCAGCTGATCGACGCAGCCGCAGAATGGCACGAAGCCGGCGCCCGCGCTGAGAGTCCTCCCCCGCGCAGAGAGCACGCCGCGACATCCCGGTCGCCGACTGCGAGCGGTGCCCGCGCGAGGAAAGACAAGGAGCCGGCTGCTAGCCGTAGCCGGACTCGGATCACCATCGAGCGCGACGCAAAAGGCGCCCTCGAGGAGTGGAGTGCCAAGGAAATCCGCCTCCTCCTCCGCCTCGAGGGGAGAGATATCCCACCCCGCCGCCGGGCACGCATCCGACTCTTGGTGGCCGACTAGGCCACCGCAAAGGAGTCGGCGAGAATGACGCCCGCCACCGGATCGACCGCCTGGCTCGATCCCTGGTGCTAGAAGAAGAAGACGATGTCGGTCCGCCATGCTTTGGCCCCCGCATCCGCGACGAGCCCTTCCCCAAAGGGTTCTCGCTCCCCAGAGACACGCCCAAGTACAACGGCTCTGTGAAGCCGGAAGATTGGCTCATCGACTACTCTACTGCTGTCAGTATAGCCAACGACAACCGGCGCGTAGCCGTGAAGTACGTCCCCCTCATGCTCCAAGGCACGACGCGCACCTGGCTCAACAGGCTCAAGCCCTACAGCGTCAACAGCTGGCTGGACTTCACGGAAGTCTTTGTCCGCAACTTTACCAGCACGTACAAGCGGCCTCCCAAGCCGCGCCAACTCTCCCTATGCGTCCAAGGGCCCAACGAGTCGACCCGCGACTACCTCACGCAGTGGGCCGAGCTCCGCAACTCCTGCGAGGGGGTGCACGAGGTTCAGGCCATCGAGTACTTCACCATCGGGTGCCGAGAGGGCACCCTCCTCAAGCACCGACTCCTCTGCGACGAGCCGGCTACCCTCGATGAACTGCTGATCATCGCGGACAAGTACGCCACGGCCGACTCCTCAATGAAGACCGAGCTTCGAGTGGACGCCTCTGGGAAGGTGATCGCTCCGGCTCCCAAGACACCGGCTGGCGACTCCAATCGGCGCCCCTACCAGAACGAACACAAGCGCAAGGCCCCTATGCCGCCTTCCACCAGTCGGCAAGTGACCACAGTTGAAGATGAGCAGCCCGAAGAACGGCCCGCTCCCAAGAAGAAGGGCGGCAGGCCGGCTTGGCAGCCGGCTTTCTCCTACGAGCAGACTCTCGATGCCCCTGCAAGTTCCATAGCGGCGCGAAGCCGTCCAACCACACGACCCGAAAGTGCCACTGGCTCACGCGGATCTCCAAGGGCGAGGGGCTGGTGCCGCCTCCGCCTCCCGGCCCGCCGCCTCCAGCCCCCCAGCAGCCGGCGGCTCGACCAGCGGTCGGAGCCATTCAAGATGAGTTCCCTGAAGAGCACGCCGCCTACGTTTTCTTCACAAGCCAAGTTGAAGACAAGCGCAGTCGGCGCCGACAGCACCAAGAGGTTAACGCAGTCGCCTCCAGCAACCCCGAGTTCATGCTCTGGTCCGAGAAGCCCATCAACTGGAGCCAGGCTGACCACCCAGAGGTGATGCCGTCCCCTGGCTCCTACGCATTAGTATTGGATGTGACCCTCGCAACGGAGAGGCGAGCCGCCCGATTCTCCCGCGTTCTGATTGATGGCGGGAGCAGCATCAACATACTGTACCGCGATACCATGGAGAAGCTGAACATCAAGGCAAAGCAGCTCATGCCAAGCCGGACCGTGTTCCATGGCATCGTACCCGGCTTGTCCTGTTCCCCGATCGGCAAGATCAAGATGGATGTTCTCTTCGGAGACAAGGATCACTTTCGCCGAGAAGCGATCTGGTTCGAGGTAGTGGATCTGGAGAGCCCTTACCATGCCTTGCTTGGCCGACCTGCTCTGGCCAAGTTCATGGTTGTGCCCCACTACGCCTACCTGAAGATGAAGATGCTGAGCTCGAAGGGGATCATCACTGTAGCCAGCGACTACAAGAAGTCCATCGAGTGCGCTACAGCCAGCAGTCGGCTGGCCGAGTCCCTCGTAGTGGCAGAAGAGAAGAAGATACTAGAACGGGTTGTGGCCATGGCCGGCAAGCAGCCGGCCTTGTCCCCCAACCCCAAGGATTATGATGCAGGGCTCCTTCCAGCCGGCCAAGGAGACGAAGAAGATACCTCTGGACCCGGAGAACCCGGAAAGGTTTGCTGTCATTGGGGCAAACCTGGACAGTAAATAGGAAGGCGAGCTCGTCGACTTCCTCCGTGAGAATCGAGACGTCTTTGCATGGTCCCCAAAGGACATGCCGGGTGTCCCGAAGGATTTCGCCGAGCACAAATTACACGTCCGAGCCGACGCGAAGCCGGTCAAGCAGCCCCTCCGCCGACTGTCAGAAGAGAAGCGAAGAATCGTAGGAGAAGAGATAGCCCGGCTCCTCGCCGTCGGCTTTATTATGGAAGTATTTTTCCCAGAGTGGCTTGCCAACCCAGTCTTGGTATTGAAGAAGAACAACAAGTGGCGTATGTGTATAGACTACACCAGCCTCAACAAGGCCTGCCCCAAAGATCCGTTTGCTTTGCCACGGATTGACCAAGTGATAGACTCCACGGCCGGATGCGAGCTGTTGAGTTTTTTGGATGCCTACTCAGGGTACCATCAGATCAAGTTGGACCCAGCAGACCGCCTGAAGACTGCCTTCATCACACCATTCAGAGCTTTCTATTACCTGACTATGACATTCGGCTTAAGGAATGCCGGTGCCACTTTTCAGCGTTGCATGCAGAAATGCCTCCTCAAGCAACTCGGCAGAAATGCCCACGTCTACGTAGACGACATTGTGGTGAAGACAGAGAAGCGTGGCACCCTGCTGGAGGACCTCAAAGAAACATTTGCCAACTTGCACCGATTCCAGATCAAGCTCAACCCCGAGAAATGCGTGTTCGGAGTACCAGCCGGCCAGCTGCTAGGCTTTCTGGTTTCCGAACGCGGCATCGAGTGCAACCCTGTGAAGATCAAGGCCATTGAGAGGATAGAGATTCCCACCAGATTGCGAGATGTGCAGAAGTTCACTGGGTGCCTGGCCTCCTTAAACCGCTTTTTCAGCCGACTAGGAGAGAAGGCTCTCCCCCTATACCGACTCATGAAGAAATCCACTCATTTCGAGTGGAATGACCAAGCCGACCAAGCCTTCCATGAGTTGAAGAAGATGCTGACCACTCCACCTGTCCTGGCGGCACCGACTGAGAAGTATAGGAGATATGCCCTAGAGGCAGTAATAACAGTTATTTTGTATCTCCAAAGTTTGTAATGAATGTTTAGCTTCCATGCTATAACTGCAATGATTCCCGAGTCTGCAATATCCACGAGGCTCGGAGGGAAACTCATGTGCACGTGTGGTATACTAAACGGTAAAATGTATTCCTAGTCTTGCCTCTAAGACTGGCTCATGTATTGCATGATGATCCTGTTTTCCTGATCATGGGCATGTCTATGCTGGCAATTCTGAGGGCGCGATGTTGGTAGAACACTTGTGTTGAATCGACCCAAATTGATGTTATGCTATGAGATTCTTTTCGTCACAAGTTTATGGTTAATAACACAGAGATAGTTAATGTTTGCATAATTCCTTAGACCATGAGA